>NC_083235.1:2462786-2630124 GCF_032191835.1 Heteronotia binoei
TTCTGTTTAATAACGTTACCCATTCTTTTATCCACACCAAACATACTGCTTCGTGATATAACTTTAGATCTGGTAGTTGAAACCCTCCTCTTTCTTTTGCATCTGTTAAAATTTTCATTTTAATTCTTGGTTTCTTCCCAGCCCACACAAATTCCGAAATCTTCCTTTGCCACTTATTGAATCGCTTGTTATCTTTCACTATTGGAATTGTTTGAAATAAATACATGATTCTTGGTAGAATATTCATTTTAACTGCGGCTATTCTACCTAGCAATGACAAATTAAGCTTGTTTCATCTTAACAAATCTCCATCAATTTGGCGCCGTAGCTTTTCATAGTTATTTTTATATAAATCAATATTTTTCATTGTAATATCCACACCCAGATATTTTACTTTAGAAGTAACTTCACATTCTGTTAGACTCTGTAATTCTTTTTGTTTACTCATTTGCATATTTTTACATAAAATTTTCGACTTTTCTTTATTAATGTAAAATCTCGCCAGTTCTCTGTATTCTTGTATCTTGCATAAAAACAATGGTGTTACTTGTATGGGGTTTTCATTTCTAAACATTACATCATCTGCAAATGCTCCATATTTATAAGTAAAACCTTTCAACTTCAATCCTTCTATTTGTTTGTCTTCTTGAATTTGCATCAGCAGAATTTCTAAAGTCATTATAAGCAACAATGGAGAGAGGGGGCAACCTTGTTTTGTACCTTAACTAATTTTCATATTTTCTGTTAGATCTGCATTTATACAGAGTTTTGCACACTGTTCAGTATACGCTGCTTTCACCATTCTTATAAAACTTTCCCCCAATCTCAATTTTTCCATCACTGCAACCATAAAGTCCCAGTTCAAATTATCAAAGTCTTTCTCTGCATCCACAAAAAATAATGCAACTTCTTTTTCTGGATATCTTTCATAATATTCTACAATATTTACAACTGTTCTGATATTATCTCTAATTTGTCTCCTGGGAAGAAATCCTGCTTGTTCCTCTATTTTTTCTATTTGTGAGTTTAGAGCGGTTCCTCAGTGGAACAGGCTTCCTCCTTGGGAGGTGGTGGGCTCTCCTTCCTTGGAGGTTTTTGAACAGAGGCTAGATGGCCATCTGACAGCAATGAACATCCTGTGAATTTAGGGGGAGGGGTTTGTGAGTTTCCTGCATTCTGCAGGGGGTTGGACTGGATGACCCTGGAGATCCCTTTCAACTCTAGGATTCTATGACCTTCCTGATTGTTAGAGCAATTCCTCTGTGGAACAGGCTTCCTCAGGAGGTGGTGGGCTCTCCTTCCTTGGAGGCTTTTAAACAGAGGCTAGATGGCCATCTGACAGCAATGAAGATCCTGTGAATTTAGGGGGAAGTGTTTGTGAGTTCCCTGCATTGTGCAGGGGGCTGGTCTAGATGACCCTGGAGGTCCCTTCCAACTCTGTGATTCTACATCAGTTCTTTCTCTTTTGTTTGGTGTCTGAGCAATTTGAGAGGGCTCAGCTCATCAGTTGTCATGCCTTGGGGTGGAGTTCTTCCCTTTTCTGGGGAGCCTGGGCACAATTTGAACTCTTTGCAGGGCAGGAGGGGCGTGGGCTGCTCCGTGAAAGCATCTCATTGTTTCCCCCTCTGACCCGGCAGGACCAAAGACCGCAGCGGGAGTGACCCCAGCAGCCTCGACCAGCTGGACCGGAAACCCTCCCTGCCCTCTGCTCATTCAGACAGCAACTTGCTGACCGGTGAGTGTGGTGCGGGGAGGGGAGGTTGGGTCATGCAGGTTGGAACACACTGCAGGGTACGGTGCTGAATTCAGTTACAACCCTGTCTGGGGTGCAGAACAAGGGATTCCAAGCCCATAATCTCATGCCTGACTCCCCCCTGAACATTCCCCGCTGCTCTGCAATAAAAGAATGGGCTTTGTTAACGACAGGCTCTCTCCTTGGCTCATTTGGTTTAGGATTGGTGTATTTTTTAATCAGCAATTTTAAGAACATAAGAGAAGCCATGTTGGATCAGGCCAGTGGCTCCTCCAGTCCAACACTCTGTGTTACATAAGAACATAAGAGAAGTCATGTTGGATCAGGCCAGTGGCCCCTCCAGTCCAACACTCTGTGTCACATAAGAACATAAGAGAAGCCATGTTGGATCAGGCCAGTGGCCCATCCAGTCCAATACTCTGTGTCACATAAGAGAAGCCATGTTGGATCAGGCCAGTGGCTCCTCCAGTCCAACACTCTGTGTCACACAGTGGCTAAAAAACCCAGGTGTCCTCAGGAAGTCCACCAGTGGGGCCAGGACACTTGAAGCCCTCCCACTGTGCCCCCTCCCAAGCACGAAGAATACAGAGCATCACTGCCCCAGACATAAGAACATAAGAGAAGCCATGTTGGATCAGGCCAATGGCCCATCCAGTCCAACACTCTGTGTCACACAGTGGCCAAAAAAATTATATATATATATATACACACACACATATATACACACTGTGGCTAATAGCCACTGATAGACCTCTGCTCCCTATTTTTATCTAACCCCCACTGGAAGCTGTCTATGCTTTAAGGAGATCCACCAGTGGGGCCAGGACGCCAGAAGCCCTCCCACTGTGCCCTCCCAAGCACCAAGAATGCAGAGCATCACTGCCCCAGACATAAGAACATAAGAGAAGCCATGTCGGATCAGGCTAAGGGCCCATCCAGTCCAACACTCTGTGTCACACAGTGGCCAAAAAAACCCCAGGTGCTATCAAGAGGTCCTTTAGTGGGGCCGGGACACTAGAAGCCCTCCCACTGTGGCTCCCCCCAGCACCAAGAAGACAGAGCATCACTTGCCCCAGAAAGAGAGTTCCAACAATATGCTGTGGCTAAGAGCCTCTGATGGACCTCTGCTCCATATTTTTATCCAATCCCCTCTTACAGCTGGCTATGCTTGTAGCTGCCACCACCTCCTGTGGCAGTGAATTCCACTGTTAATCACCCTTTGGGTGAAGAAGTACTTCCTTCTATCCGTTCTAACCTGACTGCTCAGCAATTTCATTGAATGCCCACGAGTTCTTGTATTGTGGGAAAGGGAGAAAAGGACTTCTTTCTCTACCTTCTCCATCCCAGGCAGAATCTTGTCAACCTCGTTTTTTTTAAAAGCTCCTCCATTTCCAGCCTGCTGGAATGACACATGTCCGGGTGGAGCAATATGAATGCAACTTGGGATCTAATGAGGCGTCCTGATTTTTAATGAGTCTGATTGCCCTGGGCTCAACTTCCATTCTCTGTGGTCACGCTGGAGCTGCAGGGAGCGGCCTTTTAAAGAGCCGTGGGGGTCTGATTCTGCTCAGGAACAGAGAGGCACCTCCTCTTCCCCATGTGGTTTTCCCATGGTGCTGAGGGTATTATTACAGACTCCTTTCCGGAGCTGCGTGTGCTGCATTCCCTGCAGAAAGTGCTGTGAGGAATGTATTCTTTGTTTGGGTGACTGGAGTGCTAAATTTGAGGAGGGGGGGGGGGGGTGAAGCTTGACAGCTTCCTGTTCTTCCCCAAATTAGACCTAGACTTCAGTCGAGTAGCTACGGGGGCCAATAAGATTTTCAGAGGGGTGAGCTTTTGAGAAGCAAAGCTTCTTTTGGCGGATACAAGTTGGAATGGAACTCCCCCGGTCCTTGTGTTGCAATCAGAAGGCGGGAGGGGGGTTGCTAAAAATGAAGAACTCTCAGGTGCCCCTGGACTGAGAACCCTGGAATCATAGAGGTCATCTAGTCCAGCCCCCTGCACAGTGCAGGAAATTCACAAAGACCTCCCCCTAAATTCACAGTATCCGCATTGCTGTCAGATGGCCATCTAGCCTCTGTTTAAAACCTCCAAGGAAGGAGAGCCCACCACCTCCCGAGGAGGAAGCCTGTTCCACTGAGGAACCGCTCTAAACTCACAACCACCTCCCCCTAAATTCACAGGATCTTCATTGCTGTCAGATGGCCATCTAGCCTCTGTTGAAAAACCTCCAAGGAAGGAGAGCCCACCACCTCCCGAGGAGGAAGCCTCTTGCACTGAGGAACCGCTGTAAACTCACAAATCCCTCTCCCTAAATTCACAGGATCTGCATTGCTGTCAGATGGCCATGTAGCCTTTGTTGAAAAACCTCCAAGGAAGGAGAGCCCACCACCTCCCAAGGAGGAAGCCTGTTCCACTGAGGAACCGCTCTAACGGTCAGGAATCGTAGAATCCTAGAGTTGGAAGGGACCTCCAGGGTCATCTAGTCCAACCTCCTGCACAATGCAGGAAACTCACAAACACCTCCCCTTAAATTCACAGGATCCACATTGCTGTCAGATGGCCATCTAGCCTCTGTTTAAAACCTCCAAGGAAGGAGAGCCCACCACCTCCCAAGGAGGAAGCCTGTTGCACTGAGGAACCGCTCTAATGGTCAGGAAGTTCTTCCTGATGTTTAGTCAAAAACTCTTCTGTTTTAATTTCAACGCATTGGTTCTAGTCCTACCTTCTGGGGCCACAGAAAACAATTCCACACCATCCTCCATATGACAGCCCTTCAATCCTTGAAGATGGTGATCCTATCACCTCTCAGCTACCTCCTCTCCAAGCTAAACATGCCCAGCTCCTTCAACCTTTCTTCATAGGACTTGGTCTCCAGACCCCTCAACATCTTTGTCGCCCTCCTCTGGACCCATTCCACCTTGTCTATACCCTTCTTAAAATGTGGTGCCCAAAACTGAACACAGTACTCCAGGGGAGGTCTTACCAGAGCAGAGTAAAGCGATACCATCACATCACATGATCTGGACACTCTACTTCTGTTGATACAGCCCAAAATGGCATTGGCCTTTTTAGCCACTGCATCACACTGTTGACTCATGTTCAGCATATGGTCCACTAAGACCCCTAGATCCTTTTTGCACAGACTACTGCCCAGACAAGTCTCCCCCATCCTATAGCCATGCACTGGATTTTTCCTACCAAAACTTTACATTTATCCCAGTTAAAATTGGTTTAATTGGTTTCAGCCCAGTTTTTCCAGTTGAGTTGAGTTCTTCTGCTGCTTGACTGAAACAATCACATCTGCCCCATCAATTTCTGTTCTTTCTTCCACCTGCAGGCAGTCCAGAACCTTCCCCCGGGGCCCAAGACCGCAACTCTCTCCCTCCTTTGTCTCCTGTCTTCCGCACGGGCAGTGACCCCATCCTTCGGCCGAAAACCCCGACCTCTCATGCCCATGGGGGCCTGGCGCTGAGTGGCTCTGAGGGGCGACTGCATTCCAAGGCCCCTCCCAAACCCCTCCGTGCCCCCTCCGTGCTGGTGAGCGACTACTGTGAACTGGTCCCCAGAGCCCCCGAAGGCCCCCGAAGTCACGTGGAACGCCTGCAGGCGGAGGAGAGATGGCGCGGCCGGGCTCACATCACAGAGACCACTTTTGGGTTCCTGGACTCGGACGGGTCTTTGCCCTCTCCCCAGACGGGGGACGCGGTGGAGGAACCGGGGTTTGAGCGGCCCCTCCTGGAGACCGTCTCCTCCTTCCAGCCCCGCCTCTTCCGCTCGCTGCTTTTGCCGCCGGACAATAAGCCCTTGGACCCCAAGGCCCTCCGAAACCTCAAGAGCCTCTTTGCCCAGCACGACTGCCGGACGACGGCCTTTCATATCCTGCAGGTGGACTGTCAGGTGAGTACAACCCCCCCCCCCCTCGCGGCCGATCACCTGTTCTGAGGCTGGTGCTCCTCTTCTTAAAGCCCATTTACAGATGGGAGAACTGAGGCTGATGGTTTTTGCCTCATCCTGGGATCTAGCTTGACATCTTGGCTGTCCACTGACTTCTCCAGGGGAGAGGCGTCGTCTTCTTCCTCTTCCTGTTGGGTTCTGGCAACTTCACTTCCTGATGCCAAGAGATAACTAATTGTTTATGCATGTGGATGTCTTAGTGAGTGAGAGCCAGTGGGGTGCTCTGGGCATATTTGCCGCCAGAAGCTGGGTGTCCATATGCATGTTAGCTAGTATTTGTTGTTCATTCGCACAGTCCGACTCTTTGCGACCCCATGGACCAAGTCACACCAGGCCTTCCTGTTTTCCACCATCAGTATTGGATAGCTATTGGATATAGCTAGTATTAGAATGTTCTGATTGGGTAATCAATATATTGGGGACAGACTGGGGAGAAAAGAAAGCATTGGGTTACAACTGTATGACCCTTGGTCTGAATCTCTGGCCTTCCTTACCGGTTGCTTTTTAGACCTCAGAGAGTAAACATGTGGTTAGAGACGTCAGATAGGATGTTTATCCTTTCTTGTTTTCTTAGACTTTCCAAGTTACCCTTTCCTCACTAGATAATTAAGGTCACTTTTAAAGCTAAATGCGTGTGTGCGGGCTGCTTTATTCTTTTGTTGTCGTTGGCCTCAATGCCCTGTCTCTCTCTCCCTCTCTCTGGCTCTCTCTCTGTCTACCTCTCTCTCTCTGGCTCTCTCCCTCTCTCTGGCTCTCCCTTTGTCTCTCTCTCCCTCCCTCTCTCTGTCTCTCTCTCTCCCTCTCTCTGGCTCTCTCTCCCCCTCTCTCTGGCTCTCCCTCTGTCTCTCCCCCTCTCTCTGGCTCTCTCTCCCTCTCCCCCCCCCTCTGGCTCTCTCTCCCCCTCTCTCTGGCTCTCCCTCTGTCTCTCCCCCTCTCTCTGGCTCTCTCTCCCTCTCCCCCCCCTCTGGCTCTCTCTCCCCCTCTCTCTGGCTCTCCCTCTGTCTCTCCCCCTCTCTCTGGCTCTCTCTCCCTCTCCCCCCCCTCTGGCTCTCTCTCCCTCTCCCCCCCCTCTGGCTCTCTCTCCCCCTCTCTCTGGCTCTCCCTCTGTCTCTCCCCCTCTCTCTGGCTCTCTCTCCCTCTCCCCCCCTCTGGCTCTCTCTCCCCCTCTCTCTGGCTCTCCCTCTGTCTCTCCCCCTCTCTCTGGCTCTCTCTCTGTCTACCTCTCTCTCTCTGTCTCTCTCCCTCTCTCTGGCTCTCCCTTTGTCTCTCTCTCTCTCCCTCCCTCTCTCTGTCTCTCTCTCCCCCTCTCTCTGTCTCTCTCTCCCCCTCTCTCTGGCTCTCCCTCTGTCTCTCCCCCTCTCTCTGGCTCTCTCTCCCTCTCCCCCCCTCTGGCTCTCTCTCCCCCTCTCTCTGGCTCTCCCTCTGTCTCTCTCTCTCTCCCTCCCTCCCTCTCTCTGTCTCTCTCTCCCCTTCTCTCTGTCTCTCTCTCCCCCTCTCTCTGGCTCTCCCTCTGTCTCTCCCCCTCTCTCTTGCTCTCTCTCCCTCTCCCCCCCTCTGGCTCTCTCTCCCCCTCTCTCTGGCTCTCCCTCTGTCTCTCCCCCTTTCTCTGGCTCTCTCTCTCTCTCAGGCCGCCAGGATCACGGGAGTCTCCAAGGAGCAGCGGCAGGCCATGGGGGTCGGCTCAGGCCTGGAGCTCATAACGCTTCCTCAGGGGCAGCAGCTGCGGAAGGACTTGCTGGAAAGGTACCAACTCCGGGGGCATCTCTGTTGGCCCTTGGGGTTGACACTGCACAGGGCAGAGGGCAGAGGGGTGGCATATTTTTCAGAAGTGTCATTCCTGTTTCATCTAGGGCAAACTCTTAACAAACTCATTTGTTATGAGGGCCAGATCTGACATAAATGAGACCTTGTTGGGCCGGGCCATGTGTGTCCCTATTTAAGATTAGGTTGCAGAGGTATAAACTTTATAAAGGACACAGACAAACATATATATTTTTTTAAAAGCTTAAAACATGCTTAAAATGTTAGCACTCGGCCTTAAAGGTGCTTTCTTTGTATCTCTCCCATGGGAGCCAGGGAACTGGGCAAAGGAAGCTCTGGCTCTTTCCTTCCTTCCCCAGGGGACCAGGAGGGGGAGGAGCCTCAGCCAATAGAAGGAAGAGAGGCTTGACTCAGTAGTTCTGCTGTGGGATTGTGATAGCCTGGAAACTCAAACTCTGCCTGTCCCCCTTCCTCCGCAAGGGACGAGCCTCAGCCAACAGAAGGAAGAGAGGCTTGGCTCAGTAGCTCTGCTGTGAGATTGAGAGAGCCTGCAAAGCAAACTATTGCTCCCTCCCTCCTCAGCCAACACTGAGGAGCCTCAGCCAATGGAGAAAGTAGAGGTTTTGCTGTGCAGCTCCTGTGCAATTGAGCAAGCCTGGCAAAGCAAGCTGTGATGCAGAAGGAAGCAGATGACAGCCAGTTACTCGGGGGCCTGGTAGGAGCCCTCAGGGGGCCTGACCTGGCCCCTGGGCTGCATGTTTGAACCCCTGATCTAGAGTGTGTGTGGTGTGTGTGTGTGTGTAATGTGCTGTCAAGTCACAAGTGACTTAGGGCCAAATTGCCCTCTGGTGCCCCACAGCATCCCTGCACAGTCATGGTGTGGGGCAGGAAGGTGCCGGTGAGGGGGAGGCAGTGGAGAGAAAGGAAGCTTGGTCTGAGCCACCTCCTGGAGCTGGTTGGTATCAAGCAAGAAGAAGAAGATGATATTGGATTTATATCCCGCCCATTACTCTGAATCTCAAGAGTCTCAGAATGGCTCAGAATCTCCTGTATCTTCTCCTCCCAGAACAGACACCCTGTGAGGTGGGTGGGGCTGAGAGAGCTCTGACAGAAGCTGCCCTTTCAAGGACAACCTCTGCCAGAGCTCTGGCTGACCCAAGTCCCTTCCAGCAGCTGCAAGTGGAGGAGTAGGGAATCAAACCCGGTTCTCCCAGATAAGAGTCCGCACACTTAACCACTACAGCAAACTGGTTCTCAGGAGACAGACACCCTGAGAGGTAGGTGGAGCTGAGAGAGCTCTGACAGAAGCTGTGCTCCTTGGCCCCCTGCAGGCACCACCTGATCGCCCTGGGCATTGCCGTGGACATCCTGGGCTGCACGGGGGCTGTGGCCGAGCGGGCCGCTGCCTTGCACAAGATCATCCAGGTGGCTGTGGAACTCTGGCGCTCAGCGGGGGACCTCTTTGCCTTCTCTGCCGTGATGGAGGCCTTGCAGCTGCCCCAGGTAAGGGAGGGAGGGAGGCTGCCGGGCTGGATTCGCACATAGGCTGAGTAGGCACTGGCCTGTGGCCTCCCACGCCTTTAGGGGGCCGGGCCAATTTGTCTCTCTGCCTCTCCCCTAGTCACGACTCAGGGGGGCCTTACCAAGTGCTGCCACCTAACAATCCTGTGAGGTAGGTTAGGCTGAGAGGGCGTGACTGCCCCAAGGTCACCCAGTGGGCTTCCATGGCATGGTAGGGATTTGAACCTGGGACTTTCAGGGCTCTTTGACACATATTGTGTGACTTTCGAAGCCCCACCCTCACCCAGTTAGACGGCTTGGAGAATGAATTTGTCTCTTTCAATCACTTTGCCAAGCCAAGCCAGCCAGCAACTTGGAGAATGCATTTGAAATTAAAGTTGCTTTCTTTCCACCTCTCCCTCCCGCATCTATTTGCCTGCCTGCCTCCCTCCCTCGTGACACTCAAGCATCTGACGTTTATTCTGTGTGGCTCTGACGTCAAGCAGTTTTGACCACCCCTGTACTAGTTTTCTAGCCACCCCTCCACACCTGCCTCTCTAAAATTAAAGGTAAAGGCAGTCCCCTGTGCGAGCACCAGTCATTTCCGACTCTGGGGTGACGTTGCTTTCACAGTGTTTTCACGGCAGACTTTTTACAGGGTGGTTTGCCATTGCCTTCCCCAGTCATCTACACTTTCCCCCCAGGAAGCTGGGGACTCCTTTGACTGACCTCGGAAGGATGGAAGGCTGAGCCAACCTGGAGCTGGCTACCTGAACCAGCTTCTGCTGGGATTGAACTCAGGTCATGAGCAGAGGGCTCCGACTGCAGTACTGCAGCTTTACCACTCTGCGCCATGGGGCGCTTCGCTCTCTAAAATTAGTTTTCCACAAAAAACTCCTTACCAGATTCATGTCACTGGAGCCTATGTGTGACACAAACGTCTAGAGCTGTAGGTGGGTGAATCAAGGGACGTATGTTTGCTCCTCCCCTTCCTAGATCACGCGGCTAGAACAGACATGGCGGCACCTGCGCCAGAACCACACCCAGAGCGCCATTGCCTTCGAGAAGGAGCTCAAACCCCTTTTGGGGCGCCTGAACCGGGCCGAAGGTGAGTCTTGGTTGGCTTTTCTGCTTGTAACAATCGAACTTCCATTTCGTACTGGGTAGAGAGACTTCTTGTGCCTCCTCCAAGGGCGACGCCAGCTTCAGTAGAACTCCATTTCCAAGATCTTTCTCGAGGGATTTAGAAGAAACTCACAGTTCCGACATAAAATAGTATAACATACGAACAACATCACATTCTACATAATGCATCATAGCATTAAACATCACCGAAGTTCTTATAACTTAACAATATGTCTTTTATCCAGGGGTAGAATTCTAGCGGGAGCTCCTTTGCATATTAGGCCGCACACCCCTGATGGAGCCAATCCTTCAAGAGCTTACAAAAAAGAGCCTTGGAAGCTCTTGCAGTATTGGCTACATCAGGGGGTGTGTGGCCTAATATGCAAAAGAGCTCCTGCTAGAATTCCACCCCTGTTTATATCTTTCACTATGATATTCACAGATGGAAGTCTGAATGTTGCAAGCACTTTTGTACAAGCACCTTTGGTCTTTCAAGTATGCAGTTTGGACTTTAAGAGAATTTGTTGCACTTTGAGAGAATTTTTTTGGGACACTGAACATTTAACAATTGTGGGACTTTATATTGTTATGAATGGCGAAGGTTTTTGATGAGTAACAATTGTGAGATGTGGGAGATTCAAGCTTTAGAAACAGTGCAGTAATTTGTAAGAGAGCGGGAGTTGTGTTTAATGTTGGTATTGTGGTGTATGTTTTTCTCCTTTGTTGTTTAGACAGGGGTGTCAAACCCATTTATTATGACAAAAATGAGACCTTGTTGGTTCGGACCATATGTGTACCTGTTTAAGACTAGGTAGCAGGGGTATAAACTTTGTAAAGGACACAGGACAAACATAATTAAAGATTTTTTAAAAAAAATAAATTAAAACACACTTAAGGCATTAGCATTTGTTGGTGTTAAAGGTACTTTGAAGGTAAAGGAGAGCCAGTTTGGTGTAGTGGTTAAGTGTGCGGACTCTTATCTGGGAGAACTGGGTTTGATTCCCCCCTCCTCCACTTGCAGCTGCTGGAATGGCCTTGGGTCAGCCAGAACTCTCTTATCTGGGAGAACCGGGTTGGATTCCCCACTCCTCCACTTGCACCTGCTGGAATGGCCCTGGGTCAGCCATAGCTCTGGCAGAGGTTGTCCTTGAAAGGGTGGTTGAAAGAGCCAGTTCGGTGTAGTGGTTAAGTGTGCGGACTCTTATCTGGGAGAACCGGGTTTGATTCCCCACTCCTCCACTTGCACCTGCTAGCATGGCCTTGGGTCAGCTGTAGCTCTGGCAGAGGTTGTCCTTGAAAGGGCAGCTGCTGTGAGAGCCCTCTCCAGCCCCACCCACCTCACAGGGTGTCTGTTGTGGGTGAGGAAGGTAAAGGAGATTGTGAGCCGTTCTGAGACTCTTCGAAGTGGAGGGCGGGATATAAATCCAATATCATCATCTTCATCTTCATCTCCTTCTCCTTCTCCTTCTTCTTCTTTCTTTGTATCTTTCCCAAGGGATCCAGGGACCTGGGCAAAGGAAGCTCTGGCTCTCTCCTTCCTTCCCCAGGGGACCAGGAGGGAAAGGAGCTTCAGCCAACAGAAGGGAGAGAGGCTTATCTCAGTAGCTCTGCTGTGCAACTGAGAGAGCCTGGCAAAGCCAGCTATTCCTCCCCCCTTCCTCCCCAAGGAGCCTCAGCCAATGGAGAAAACAGAGACTGCTCTGTAGCTCCTGTGCAATTGAGCAAGCCTGGCAAAGCAAGCTGTGATGCAGAAGGAAGCAAGAGGGAGGGAGAAGGAAGCAGATGACAGCCAGTTGCTCAGGGGCCTGATAGGAGCCCTCTGGGGGCCTGATTTGACCCCCGAACTGCATGTTTGACACCCCTGGTTTAGAAGCAATGATGAAGGCACCTGGCGAAAGGAGCTTTGACTCTGGAAGGCTCAGACCCCCTCCCCCCAAAACCTTGTCGGTCTCTCAGGTCTGCCTGGGCTGGAATCTTGCTGCCCAAAAGATGGAAGAGTAAGAAAACAGGCACCGTTTCCCTGCAGCGAGATCGGAGTCCCGTTCACATCTGAGCAGCCAACAAGATTTTTCAGGGCGCCAGCTTTCGAGAGCCGTCCCCCTTCGTCAGATTTGCCTGCGGTTGATTCCTCTGCAGGGCACCGAGCGTCCTGCCGGATGATCAAGGGAAGCCTTTGTGGTTTCTGAGGCTTCACCGGCCCTACGCAGATGGGCACAAAATGCAAACTTTTTCACTTTTCGAAATGGCAGCTCAGTTTTGCATTTCCTGCAAGGTCTTGAGGCTTTTTTGAGTTCGTGCAGCGTGGGTCCTTTCTTTGCAGGCATGGTCGGTCGGTCTTTGCGGTCTGCCTGGGGATTCTCTTGGAGGCACTAACTTAGGAAAAGCATCCCACATTTCCCCCTCCCTTTACTTCTGTGCTATCGTAGTCTTGAGGAGCGCGTGCGAACACACATGGGGGCCGCCTTATAGTGGATCAGACCATTGGTTCATATTGTTTACTTGGACTGGCCGCAGCTCTCTGGGCCATCTCAGGTCATTCATATCACCTCCTGCCTGGTCCTATGAACTGGAGATGCCAGGGATTGAACCTGGGACCTTCTGCCTGCCAAGCAGAGGCTCTGCCACTGAGCCAGGGTTTCAGGTCAAGGTCTTTCCCATCACCTCCTGCCTGGTCCTTTTCACTGGAGATGCCGGGGATTGAACCTGGGACCTTCTGCCTGCCAAGCAGAGGCTCTGCCCCTGAGCCAGGGTTTCAGGTCAAGGTCTTTCCCATCACCTCCTGCCTGGTCCTTTTAGCAGGAGATGCCGGGGATTGAACCTGGGACCTTCTATATGCCAAGCAGAGGCTCTGCCACTGAGCCACGGTCTCAGGTCAAGGTCTTTCTCCTCCCCTCCTGCCTGGTCCTTTGAACTGGAGATGGTGAGGATTGAACCTGGGACCTTCTGCATGCCACGCAGAGGCTGTGCCATTGAGCCAGGGTCTCAAGCCAAGGTCTTTCCCATCACCTCCTGCCTGGTTCTTATACCTGGAGATGCCGGGGATTGAACCTGGGACCTTCTGCATGCCAATGAGAGACTCTGCCGCTGAGCCAGGGTCTCAGGTCAAGTTCTTTCCCATCCCTTCCTGCCTGGTCCTTCTAACTGGAGATGCTGGTGATTGAACCTGGGACCTTCTGCATGCCAAGCAGAGGCTCTGCCACTGAGCCAGGGTCTCAGGCTGAGGTCTTTCCCATCACCTCCTGCCTGGTCCTTTCAACTGGAGATCCCGGGAATTGAACCTGGGACCTTCTGCATGCTAAGCAGAGGCTCTACTACTAAGCCATGTCCCCTCTCCATTGGTCTCCAGGGTCTCAGGTGAAGGTCTTTCCCATCATCTCCTACCTGGTCCTTCCAACTGGAGATGTTGGGGGTTGAACCAGGGACCTTCTGCGTGCCAAGCATTGGCTCTACCACTGAGCCAGAGTCCCTGTGTGCTGACTGCAGCCTTGCTTTGTGGGTCGCTCTGGAACTGTGGCTTAAAGCTGGAAGGGGGGTGGGGGGAGCCAGGATCTTGGTGTAGTTTGCAGCAGTCTGAAATATCACCTTGTAGTGGTGTTGCAGAGTCCAAAGGATTGTGTCAGTTAGCCTCAGATTAGCCCAAATTGGTTATGCAGATTTGGGGAAGGAAGTTGCTCTTTGAACAAAGCACCTGGCCTGAGGATTGGCTTGTTCAGTTCAGCCCCTTCCCCCATCACTGCATCAAGGGGCCACCGGTAGGGTTGCCAGCCTCCAGGTAAGGTCTGGAGAACTCCCAGAATTACAACTGCTCTCCAGCCGACAGAGATCAGTTGCCCTGGAGAAAATGGCTGTTTTGGTGGTGGTGGTGGGGAATCAGTAGCATTGTGCCCCACCAAGGTCCTTCATCTCCATGAACCACAGGCTCCACCCACAAGTCTTCAGGAATTCCCCATAGTCTGAGGTTCACTATGGATTAGAGCTGCCAAGTTCAATTCAAGAAATATCTGGGGAGTTTGGGGGTGGAGCCAAAAGACTTTGGGTTGGAGCCAGGAGGCATTGGGATGGAGCCAAAAGACATTGGGTTGGAGCAAGGAGACTTTGGGGTGGAGCCAGGAGGCATTGGGGTGGAGCCAAAAGACATTGGGTTGGAGCAAGGAGACTTTGGGGTGGAGCCAGGAGGCATTGGGGTGGAGCCAAAAGACATTGGGTTGGAGCAAGGAGACTTTGGGGTGAAGTCAGGAGACTTTGGGGGTGGAGCCAGGAGCAAGGATGTGACAAGCATAATTGAACTCCGAAGGGAGTTCTGGCCATCAGATTGAAAGGGACCGCACACCTTTTAAATGCCTTCCCTCCATTAGAAATAATGGATAGGATCACGTACTGTGGGGACTCATAGAATGGGACCCCCTGGTCCAATCTTTTTGAAACTTGGAGGGTGTTTTGAGGAGAGGCGCTGGATGCTATGCTGAAAATCTGGTGCCTCTGCCCCCAAAAACAGCCCCCCCAGAGCCCCAGACACTCATGACTCAATTCTCCATTATATCCTATGGGAATTGATCTCCATAGGGAATAATGGAGTGCCCAGCAGACATTTTCCTCCCCCCTCTGCTTTCTGATGACCCTGAAGCGGGGGGAGGGCCTCCAAACCAGGGGATCCCCTGCTTCCACCTGGGGATTGGCAACCCTACTATGGATGGGATGTTTTCCTGCCGTCAGTCATTATGCAGATGAAGTGGACTGAGCTTGTGCTTACAAAAAACACACTTGGGACCTTCCCAGAGCAGTCCATGCTGCTTCGGTGCTTTCTGAGCATTTAGTTGTGAAGTGGCTTTATCTTGAGTCCGTGTTTGGTCCTTTTTCTAGATCAGGGTTGGCATAATTTGCTTGCTGTGAGATGGCTCAGCGCCACAAAACAGGAAGGAAGGAAGGAAGTAGATGGGGGAAGGGAGGATGAAGAGAGAGGTGGAAAGAAAGCTACTTTAACGTTAAATGAATTCTCCGTATGGAGCAGAGGTCCATCAGTGACTATTAGCCACAGGGTGTAGATGGAACTCTCTGCCTGGGGCAGGGATGCTCTGTATTCTGGGTGCTTGACGGAGGCAACAGTGGGAGGGCTTCTGGAATTCTGGCCCTGCTGGTGGACCTCCTGATGGCACCTGGGCTTTGGCCATTGTGTGACTCAGAGTGCTGGACTGGGTGGGCTGTTGGCCTGATCCAGCATGGCTTCTCTTATGTTCTTATGTCTGGGGCAGTGATGCTCTGTATTCTTGGTGCTGGGGGGCATAGTGGGAGGGATTCTATTGTCCTCCTGAGGGCACCTGGTGGACTTCCTGAGGGCACCTGGTTTTTTTGGCCACTGTGTGACACAGAGTACTGGACTGGATGGGCCCTTGGCTTGATCCAACATGGCTTCTCTTATGTTATGTCTGGGGCAGGGATGCTCTGTATTCTTGGTGCTGGGGGACATAGTGGGAGGGCTTCTAGTGTCCTCCTGGGGGCACCTGGTGGACCTCCTGAGGGCACTTGGGTTTTTTGGCCACTGTGCGACACACAGTGTTGGACTGGATGGGCCACTGGCCTGACCCAACGGGGCTTCTCTTAGGTTCTTCTGTTCTCCAAGCTGTCCGCTGGCTTGGCTTGGAGAAAGGATTTAAAGAGACAAATGCCTTCTCCAGGCCGGCTGATGGGGGCTTCAGGAGCCACACAATATGTGTAAAAGAGCTGCATGTGGCTTCTGAGCCACAATTTGGCCAGCCCTGTTATGAACATATGAAGCTGACTTGTACTGAATCAGCCCCTTGGTCCATCTAAGTCAGTCTTGTCTACTCAGACTGGCAGCGGCTCTCCTGGATCTCAGGGTGAGGTTTTTCATGCCTCTTTGCCTGGACCCCTTTGAGTTGGAGATGCCAGTGGGGATTGAACCTGGGACCTCCTGCTTACCAAGCAGATGCTCTCCCACAGAGCCCCATTCATGGCTCTCCAGGGTCTCAAGCTGAAGTTCTTCACGCCTCCTTGCCTGGACCCTTTTGAGTTGGAAATGCCAGTGGAGATTGAACCTGGGACCTCCTGCTTCCCAAGCAGATGCTCTACCACTGAGCCATAGCCCCATTCATGGCTCTCCAGGGTCTCCAGCTGAGGTTTTTCATGCCTCTTTGCCTGGACCCTTTTGAGTTGGAGATGCCAGTGGGGATTGAACCTGGGACCTCCTGCTTGCCAAGCAGATGCTCTGCCACTGAGCCACCGTCCCTCCCTTGTTGTAGAGCCTTGTGTTTTTTGGGGTGGTGGTGGAGAAATCTTTCCCAGCCCTGTCGCTTCCCATCTTAACCACCTGGAGGTGCCGTGAATCCAACCCGAGCCCTTCTGCACGCCAAGGCCAGGTTCTGCCTCTGAGATGCCCCCTCCCTTGAAGCCACTGACAGTTCTGTGTGTGTCCCGCAGGCAACGTGGTGCCCTCGCTGAAGGAGGTGTGCGTCCCTCCCCTCTTGCCCCTTCTGTGCCTCATGGAAGGAGAAGAGCGGTGGGGGGAGAGCGAGGAGACCTGTGAGGTCCTCTTGCGCGTCCTGGAGGCTGCCCGCTCCATCGCTACCAACGCCAGCATCTTCCGTGCCAACGCTGAGGCGAAGCTGCAAGGTAGGGCCATGCAAGAGCTGAGCTGACCCTCTCCCTTTGCTTCTAGGCTAGAGGCTGCTCATTCCGGGCTTCCACTTACTTTTGGTATTTGCCTTAGAAGAAGAAAACTGCAGATTTATAACCTGCCCTTAACTCAGACTCTCAGAGCGGCCTACAATTTCCTTCTTCTCCCACAACAGACACCCCATGAGGTGGGTGGGACTCAGAGAGCTCTTCCAGAAGCTGCCCTTTCAAAGACAGAGTCTCAGAGCGGCCTACAATCTTCTTTCCCTTCCTCCCGCCCCACAGCAGACACCCTGTGAAGTGGGTGGGGCTGAGAGAGCTCTCCCAGAAGCTGCCCTTTCAAGGACAGAGTTTCAGAGCAGCCTACAATCTCCTTTCCCTTTCCCCCCACAACAGACACCCTGAGAGGAGGGTGGGGATGAGAGGGCTCTCACAGCAGCTGCCCTTTCAAGAACAGAGTTTCAGAGTGGCCTACAATCTCCTTTCTCTTCTCTTCCCCACAACACACACCCTGTGAGGTGGGTGGGGCTGAGAGGGCTATCACAACAGCTGCCCTTTCAAGGACAGAGTCTCAGAGCAGCCTACAAACTCCTTTCCCTTCCTCCCCCACAACAGACACCCTGTGAGGTGGGTGGGGCTGAGAGGACTCTCACAGCAGCTGCCCTTTCAAGGACAACCTCTGCCAAAGCTATGGCGGACCCATGGCCCTTCCAGCAGGTGCAAGTGGAGGAGTGGGGAATCAAACCCGGTTCTCCCAGATAAGAGTCTTTCAACCTAAGAAGAAGACCATAGAACAGGGTTTGATTCCCCATTCCTCGACTTGCAGCTGCTGGAATGGCCTTGGGTCAGCCATAGCTCTCTTATCTGGGAGAACCAGGTTTGATTCCCCACTCCTCCACTTGCACCTGCTGGAATGGCCTTGGGTAAGCCAGAGCTCTCTTATCTGGGAGAACCGGTTTTGATTCTCCACTCCTCCACTTGCAGCTGCTGGAATGGCCTTGGGTCAGCCAGAGCTCTTATTTGGGAGAACTGGGTTTGATTCCCCACTCCTCCACTTGCAGCTGCTGGAATGGCCTTGGGTCAGCCATAGCTCTCTTATCTGGGAGAACCGGGTTTGATTCCCCACTCCTCCAGTTGCAGCTTCTGGAATGGCCTTGGGTCAGGCAGAGGTCTCGCAGAGTAGTCCCCGAAAGAGCAACTTCTGTCAGAGCTCTTTCAGCCCCACCTGCCTCACAGGGTGTCTGTTGTCGGAGAGGAAGATAAAGGAGATTGTAAACTGCTCAGAGAGAAGGGCGGGATATAAATCTGCGGTCTTCTTCTGCTATATGTCAAGAGATAGCAGCGTTCAAGTAACAGCCTCTCTGTTTCAAAACATCCCTGTAATTACGTTTAGAGATCAAAATATGAAAGTTGGATGGTGACTTGAAATTTTGTCTCGGGTGCTGCAAGCAAAGCACATGAGGATGAGAGAAGCTTTAGGGGAAGAGGACCCAAAGGCCAAGGGAGAGAGGCATGTACCATCAGCCAGTTAGAGTCCTAGAGTTGGAAGGGACCTCTAGGGTCATCTAGTCCAACCCCCTCTACAGTGCAGGAAATTCACAAATACATCCCCACCACATATCCCCAGTGACCCCTGCGCCATACCCAGAAGATGGCAAAACCCCCCGCCCCACCCCTCCAGGATCCCTGGCCAAACTGGGAATCTGCTTTTCCCTAGACATAGAAGAAAGGGCCACGAGAACTAAGCACTGATGCAGCCCTTCCTCTCATGATCTTCCACATTCACAAGATCTGTATTGCTGTCAGGTGGCCATCTAGCCTCTGTTGAAAAACCTCCAAGGACGGAGAGCCCACCACCTCCCGAGGAGGAAGCCTCTTCCACTGAGGAACCGCTCTAAACTCACAAACGCCTCCCCCTAAACTCACAGGATCCTCATTGCTGTCAGGTGGCCATCTAGCCTCTGTTGAAAAACCTCCAAGGAAGGAGAGCCCACCACCTCCCAAGGAGGAAGCCTGTTCCACTGAGGAACCGCTCTAAACTCACAAACGCTTCCCCCTAAATTCACAGGATCCTCATTGCTGTCAGAGGGCCATCTAGCCTCTGTGGAAAAACCTCCAAGGAAGGAGAGCCCACCACCTCCCGAGGAGGAAGCCTATTCCACTGAGGAACCGCTCTAAACTCACAAACACCTCCCCCTAAACTCACAGGATCTTCATTGCTGTCAGATGGCCATCTAGCCTCTGTTGAAAAACCTCCAAGGGAGGAGAGCCCACCACCTCTTGAGGAGGAAGCCTGTTCCACTGAGGAACCCCTCTAAACTCACAAACACCTCCCCCTAAACTCACAGGATCTTCATTGCTGTCAGATGGCCACCTAGCCTCTGTGGAAAAACCTCCAAGGAAGGAGAGCCCACCACCTCCTGAGGAGGAAGCCTGTTCCACTGAGGAACTGTTCTAACAGTCAGGAATGATAGAGTTGGAAGGGACCTCCAGGGTCATCTAGTCCAGCCCCCTGCACAATGCAGGAAACTCACAAACACCTCCCCCTAAATTCACAGGATCTTCATTGCTGTCAGATGGCCATCTAGCCTAAATTGAAAAACCTCCAAGGAAGGAGAGCCCACCACCTCCCGAGGAAACCTGTTCCACTGAGGAACCGCTCTCATGGTCAGGAAGTTCTTCGTCATGTTGAGCCAGAAACTCGTTTAATTTCAATCTGTTGGTTCTGGTCCATCCTCCTGGGGCAATAGGAAACATGGCTGCCTTGCCGATGCCCGCAAAACCCTGTGCCAAGCTAGTTCCAGGAGCTCTGGCAGGATTGTGGAGAGCTGGCCCTAGCTCTGTTCCTCCCAGTTCTTATCTGTGGTTTTGCATGCTTCACATACCATCCAAAGCCGTTTGGCTGCAGGGCTCAGGATATGAGATCTATGCAGAATCGGCATTTCAAGCTGAGGCTTGCTTGGCATTCTTTTTGTGGTGGCAAATGTAGCAGGACGATCCGTCATAGAACCTGAACAGAAGGAAGTCCCCCCAGTGGAGTGTGTGTGTCACAGTGGGAGGGGCTAGGGACTTTGGGTGGGGAGGAAGGAAGGAAAGGAAAGGTCCCCTGTGCAAGCACCAGTTGTTTCCGACTCTGGGGTGACGTTGCTTTCACAATGTTTTCTCGGCAGACTTTTTACAGGGTGGTTTGCCATTGCCTTCCCCGGTTATCTGCGCTTTCCCCCCAGCAAGCTGGGTCCTCATTTGACTGACTTCGGAAGGATGGAAGGCTGAGTCAACCTCGAGCCAGCTACCTGAACCCAGCTTCCACCGGGGATCGAACTCAGGTCATGAGCAGAGCTTAGGACTGCAGTACTGCAGCTTTAACACTCTGCGCCACGGGGCTCTTAAGAACATAAGAGAAGCCATGTTGGATCAGGCCAATGACCCATCCAGTCCAACACTCTGTATCACTCTGTGGCCAAAATACACACACACACACACACACACTATGGCTAATAGCCACTGATGGACCTCTGCTCCATATTTTTATCCAATCCCCTCTTGAAGCTGGCTATGCTTGTAGCCGCCACCACCTCCTGCGGCAGTGAATTCCACATGTTAATCATCCTTTGGGTAAAAAAGTACTTCATCAGTTTTAACCCGACTGCTCAGCAATTTCATTGAATGCCCACGAGTTCTTGTATTGTGAGAAAGGGAGAAAAGAACTACTTTCTCCATCCCATGCATAATCTTGTAAACCTCTATCATGTCACCCTGCAGTCGACGTTTCTCCAAGCTAAAGAGCCCCAAGCGTTTCAACCTTTCTTCATAGGGAATGTGTTCCAAACCTTTAAACATTCTTGTTGCCCTTTTCTGCACTTTTTCCAATGCTATAATATCCTTTTTGAGGTGTGGTGCCTAGAATTGCACACAGTACTCCAAATGAGACCGCACCATCGATTTATACAGGGACATTATGATACTGGCTGATTTGTTTTCAATTCCCTTCCTAATAATTCCCAGCATGGCGTTGGCCTTTTTTATTGCAATCGCACACTGTCTTGACATTTTCAGTGAGTTATCTACCACAACCCCAAGATCTCTCTCTTGGTCAGTTTCTGCCAGTTCACACCCCATCAACTTGTATTTGTAGCTGGGATTCTTGGCCCCAATATGCATTACTTTGCACTTGGCCACACTGAACCTCATCTGCCACGTTGACGCCCACTCACCCAGCCTCAACAGATCCCTTTGGAGTGCCTCACAATCCTCTCTGGCTCTTACCACCCTGAACAATTTAGAGTCATCTGCAAACTTGGCCGCTTCACTGCTCACTCCCAACTCCAAATCATTAATGAACAATGGAATTGATTTGGGTGGGGAGCACCCCGTTAAAAGAACATTCTGAAAGCCACCTTTCGAAGTGTGAATTTCCCAAATTTGAACAAAGCAGGAGTCAAGTGGCACCTTTAAGACCAACGAAGTTTTATTCAGAATGTAAGCTTTTGTGTGCTTGCCCACTTCATCAGATATGGCGATAGGGTACCTTATCCAAAGAAGTATGCATACATACAAGCAGGGCTTTTTTTTTGAGCAGGATCCCACAGGAACACAGTTCCGGCTGGCTTGGTGTCAGGGGGTGTGGCCTAAATATGCAAATGAGTTCCTGCTGGGCTTTTTTCTACAAAAAAAGCCTTGCATGTGAAAGCTGCCATTCTGAATAAAACTTGGTTGATCTTAAAGGTGCCACTTGACTCCTACTTTGTTCTACTGCTGCAGAGCAACACGGCTGCCCACTTGGGTCTTCTCCAATTGTCGTTGTTGCAATTCCCTATTGCAGAGCCAGGAAGGGCTCGGGATCGTTTGCATTACTCACCGGGGGTGCTGCCATCCTCTTGAAAAGTTGCATCAGGAAAGTTTGACAAAATACTGCAACAGTACTCCAAGCATGGATCCTTGTTATATCAGTAGAGAGCTTGCAGTGTGCAGCGGTCTGTAGATGGACAAGGATCTGGAAGATCAACGTTTGAATCCCCCGCTCTGCCCTGGAAGTTTGCTGGGTGACCCTCTCAGCCTAATCAACCTCACAGGGTTGTTGTGCGGATAAAACACAGGACAGGAGAAGGAGTTAAGGGGCTCTGTGTTCCCAGTGGAGAAAAAGAAAATGACTGGATTTGTATCCCGCCCTCCACTCTGAATCTCAGAGCGGCTCACAATCTCCTTCTCCGTTGCCTCCCACAACAGACCCCCTTGTGAGGTGGGTGGGGCTGAGAGAGCTCTCACAGCAGCTTCCCTTTCAAGGACAGTTCTGCCAGAGCTATGGCTGACCCAAGGCCATGCTAGCAGGTGCAAGTGGAGGAGTGGGGAATCAAACCTGGCTCTCCCAGATAAGAGAGCTCTGGCTGACCCAAGGCCATTCCAGCAGCTGCAAGTGGAGGAGTGGGGAATCAAACCTGGCTCTCCCAGATAAGAGAGCTCTGGCTGACCCAAGGCCATTCCAACAGCTGCAAGTGGAGGAGTGGGGAATCAAACCTGGCTCTCCCAGATAAGAATCCACGCACTTCACCACGACACCAAACTGGCCCCTCACCTCTATATCAAAACTGGCAGGCCTCACTCTGACCCTTGTAGGGGGGTAGCGACTGCACATATGCATCCATCCCTTTCTCACAATACAAGAACTCGTGGGCATTCAATGAAATTGCTGGGCAGTCGGGTTAGAAGGATAAAAGGAGGTACTTCTTCATCCAAAGGGTGATTAACATGTGGAATTCACTGCCACAGGAGGTGGCGGCGGCTACAAGCATAGACAGCTTCAAGAGGGGTTTGGATAAAAATATGGAGCAGAGGTCCATCAGTGGCTATTAGCCACAGCGTATTGTTGGAACTGTCTGGGGCAGTGATGCTCTGTATTCTTGGTGCTTGGGGGGGGGGGGGCAAAGTGGAAGGGCCTTCTAGCCCCATTTGTGAACCTCCTGATGACACTTGGGGATTTTTTTTGGCCACTGTGTGACACAGAGTTTTGGACTGGATGAGCACTGGCCTGATGCAACATGGCTTCTCTTATGTTCTTATGTGTGGGGCAGTGACGCTCTGTATTCTTGGTGCTTTGGGGGGCACAGTGGGAGGGCTTCTAGTATCCTGGCCCCACTGGTGGACCTCCTGAGGGCACCTGGGTTTTTTTGGCCACTGTGTGACACAGAGTGTTGGACTGGATGGGCATTGGCCTGGTCCAACATGGCTTCTCTTATGTTCTTATGTAACACAGAGTGTTGGACTGGATGGGCATTGGCCTGATCCAACATGGCTTCTCTTATGTTCTTATGTGACACAGAGTGTTGGACTGGAGGGGTCATTGGCCTGATCCAACATGGCTTCTCTTATGTTCTTATGTGACACAGAGTTTTGGACTGGATGGGTCATTGGCCTGATCCAACATGGCTTCTCTTCTGTTCTTATGTCTGGGCAGTGATGCTCTATGTTCTTGGTGCTTGGGCGGAGGCAAGAGTGGGAGGGTTTCTAGTGTCCTGGCCCCACTGATGGACCTCCTGATGGCACCTGGGTTTTTTTTGGCCACTGTGTGGCACAGGGTGTTGGACTGGATGGGCCACTGGCCGGATCCAACATGGCTTCTTATGTTCTTATCCTTCCAGTGACGCTTCAGATGCAAGACTAGGCCTCACTGGGCCTTAAGAGGCTAAACCTGGGTCGTCAGAGCCTTTTCGCAGAGCACTCCTGCCTCCCCTCACCCACCCTCTCTGGCCTTGTCCTTTCTCTCCCCTGCAGGGTTCCAGGCCTCCCCTGAGCTCTTGGAAGCCTTCAAAACCGAGTTTGCCCTGCTGCTGTTCTGGGGCAGCAGAGGGGCCGAAGCTGACAGGACCGAGCGGCACAGGAAATTCGACCGGATCCTGACTGTTCTCTCCCAGAAACTGGAGTGAGCCCTGCCGAGGCAGGATAGGTCTGCCCCTTCGCCCACCCCGCCGGGGAATGAATCCAGCCATGTCGGGATTGCGAAAAGCTCCAACAGGAATTGCTGGGAGCTACAAGGTGTTGCCGGGAGCCTCGGAGACTGGACAGAGAGTGGCTTTTGAAGCTGTGGGGTTCATCAGCAGAGCAAATTCCTGACGCCTGGCTGATTTTCCCTGCTTCCACAGGTGTAATGGGAACAAGCAAATCCTCTTCTTCTTCCTCTTGGAAAGCCGTGCAGCTACTTTGGTGTAGTGGTGAAGTGTGCGGACTCTTATCTAGGAGAACCGGGTTTGATTCCCCACTCCTCCACGTGCACCTGCTGGAATGGCCTTGGGTTAGCCAGAGCTCTTGCAGAGCTGTCCTTGAAAGGGCAGCTTTTGTCAGAGCTCTCTCAGCCCCACCGCCCTCACAGGCAATGTTCCTTTTCAGCTGAGTTAGTGTGAGCTAGTTCACAGTTTGTTAGACTCCAGCTCAGGTCTTAGCGCAGGGAAAAAATGGCCCCAGAGGAAACTAATTTATGAAGTAGCTCGCAATTTTAATGCCAGTCGCTCATGAGGTAGATGTTTTGCTCACAAGACTCCACAGCTTAGTGGGAGTATTGCTCACAGGGTTGATTCCCACTCCTCCACTTGCAGCTGCTGGAACGGCCTTGGGTCAGCCATAGCTCTCGCAGAGTTGTCCTTGAAAGGGCAGCTTTTGGGAGAGCTCTCTCAGCCCCACCCACCTCACAGGGTGTCTGTTGTGGGGGAGGAAGGGAAAGGAGGTTGTGAGTCGCTCTGAGACTCTGTCCTTGAAAGGCAGCTTCTGGGAGAGCTCTCTCAGCCCCACCCACCTCACAGGGTGTCTGTTGTGGGGGAGGAAGGGAAAGGAGGTTGTGAGTCGCTCTGAGACTCAGAGTGAAGGGTGGGATACAAATCCAGTACCATCCTTTTCAGTTAGAGGCTGTTGTGTGCCCCAGCTAACAGGCGCAAGTCCCAGCAGATCTCTTCCATTCCCTTATTGTTACAGGCCCCTGAGCCTCCCCCAACTCTTCTTCTAATGGGGGTGGGGGGGGGGAAGCAGAGGTCTTTGGGGCTTCCTCTCTCAACTCTCCCGCAAATGGGAACTTGCCCTCTTGCCCGCTTCCTTTTCTACGTCCTGGGCTTTAATTAGTCCTAATTATAGAGGCATTTCCTAGACGAGCTTGGGAAAGGGAGAAGAGGCAGGCTGATAGCAAGACAAACAGGGCGGGGGAGTTTCGAACACAAAGGAAGCCATTGGTGTTGAGGGGCACCCCTGAGGCTGCGTTTAGGGAAGCCGGAGTGTTCTGTAGGCCAGAGCGACCCCTCCCCCACCCCCGCCTCTACTTATTTCTGGCTGAGGTTTATTTTTGCATGGGAAGTGCAGAAGGAGCAAAAGCCCTTTAAGTGTCTACAACGGGGGTGACGCTGGTGGCTGACTTAGAAAAAGTATTTCTCTCTTTGGGTACATTCACACTACACTGGAGAATGTGTTTCACAACTGGATTTTTGCTATTCTTACACAGTAAAAATCCAGTTGCAAAACGCAGTATTTAGCATAGTGGGAATGCACCCTTTAAAAAACTTCTTCGCGCAAAGCCAGCTGGCAGTTTGGAGAATGCATTTAAAGTTGCTTTCTGTCCACCTCTCTCTCCCCCATCTTCCTTCCCTGTTTGGTGTTGTGGTGTGCGGACTCTTATCTGCGAGAAGCAGGTTTGATTCCCTGCTCCTCCACTTGCAGCTGCTGGAATGGCCCTGGGTCAGCCAGAGCTCTCTTATATGGGAGAACCGGGTTTGTTTCCCCACTCCTCCACTTGCACCTGCTGGGATGGCCTTGGGTCAGCCAGAGCTCTGGCAGAGGTTGTCCTTGAAAGGGCAGCTGCTGTAAGAGCCCTCTCCAGCCACACCCACCTCACAGGGTGTCTGTTGTGGGGGAGGAAGGGAAAGGAGGTTCCAAGCTGCTCTGACTCTCTGTCCCTGAAAGGGCAGCTCCTGGGAGAGCTCTCTCAGTCCCACCCACCTCACAGGGTGTGTGTTGTGGGGGAGGAAGGTAAAGGAGATTGTAAGCCGCTCTGAGACTCGGAGTGGAGGGCGGAATATAAATCCAGCATCATCTTCATCTTCTTCCTCCTCATCTTGTCGCTCTCAAACATCTGACATTCATGTCTGGTGGCTCTCAAACATTTGATATTTATTCTGTGTGGTTCTTATGGTGAGCACATGTGGCCACCCCTGGTCTACGGCATTCAAGCCACGAGTCCCTTTATGTATTTAAGACACTCCCCACAGGGGGAGGCGAGAGAAACAAACCACCAGACTCTCCAGTCAGCAGAGGCGAACCCCATCGGCTAACTTTTATCGACTATGTACAGAAGGCTGTGTAAAAAGGCCCCAGGCAGGCCTGGAAATACATTCTACATCTTGAGAGAAAGTCGCTCAGGGCCTCCCCTCCCCCTTCCGCCACTGGGGAAGGGCTACAGGTGCACACAGGTTACGCCAGTCCATAAGCTAAACCGAGTAGTAAAATAAAGTGGTCGATGTATAAAAAAGGCTAATACATTAGTATTTTTTTTTAAAGAAACCACACAAAATACACAGAGGTTGGGAGGGAGGGGGGGGGCTGAGAAACTGTGGAAGTGGGGGGGGGGGTTGCACAGCACGCCAGACGTCTCCGGCTTGCAAAGGCCACGAGGAAAGGAACTTGAGATAAGCAGGCACTTTTCAAAATGGCGGAGTGGGCCCCAGATTCGTCGAATCCAGGCCAAATAAAGTGCATTTCGAGGACAGAGAATTCGGGGGGGGGGGGGGGGTCCGTTTGGAGCCAGACTTGGCACTGAGGCGGCTCCTCTCCCTTTCGAGAGGAGAGCGAGAGGCGGGCATAGCAGCAGTGGCACGGGGTGCAAGGCCCAAGTACCCACCTGGCTGGCCCTCAGGGACACAACACCCAGGTGCACTCTGGGTAAGGGCACAGAATGCTGAACGCAGCATTGAAGAGGGAGGTAGCCTGTGCTTTCCGGGCAGGAAGGAGATCTCTTTCTTGGGGGTGGGGGGAGGCCCTGCACAATGGCTGATATCCCCCCCCCCCTGTTCTAGAGTGAGCAGAGGTGGCGCACCCCTTTTTGTCCGCACAAGTGTTTCGAAAAGTCGTGGCGAAAGAAGAAGAGATGCTCTTCACTCCTTTTGGCCAGTGAGCCGTTCTCCGGGGACAACGGCCGTGCTTATGTCAAAAGCTTGTGCAGAAGAATTACTACTAGCCGGGTGCCTAGCAGGATGAGGCCAACTTCTGCGCTAATCCGCGCTCTTTCCTGAGGAAGACAATTCTCTTCTCTCGCACGCACCCCTCCCTGCAGCAGCAGTCCCCCACCCCCCCACGCAGCGGGGATTGAGTCAGCCAAAGCGCTGCCCCCCTCTTCTGCCACTCCTCCCACCCCCCCGGCCGGTTGGCGATGTCCATGCTGCCGCTTTCAGAGTGCCACCTGCACTTCCCTCCCTCCCCGGCCCACCCCCCGCCACTCAGTTGAGGCTGACGCGCAGGTAGGAGGTGGGGACGTAGCCCTCGCCCCCTTTGCTTCGCCGGACGCGGGTCCAGCCGTCCCCTTTGTCTTCTTCCATCAGGCTGAGTTCCTCGCCTTCCTGCACGGAGATAGTGCCCTCGCTGGAACCTGGCAAGGGGAAAAGAAAAAAGAAACTGAAAGCCGCGTAATCCACTTTCAGTCTTGGGGAGAGAGGCATGCTGTAAACAGTCGAACTCAATCGTTACGAGGGCCGGATCTGACACAAAAGAAACCTTGTCAGGCTGGACCGTGTCTGGTTGGGCCGAGCCATGTCGGGCTAGGCCATCTGTGTACCTATCTAGGTAGCAGTACTGCAGTACTGAACTCTCTGCTCTCTGCTCACGACCTGAGTTCGATTCCAACGGAAGCTGGGTTCAGGTAGCCGGCTTGAAATTGACTCAGCCTTCCATCCTTCCGAGGTCGGTCAAATGAGTACCCAGCTTGCTGGGGGGAAAGTGTAAAAGACTTGGGAAGGCAATGGGAAGGAAAGGTCCCCTGTGCAAGCACCAGTCATTTCTGACTCTGGTGTGATGTTGCTTTCACAGCATTTTCACGGCAGACTTTTTACAGGGTGGTTTGCCGTTGCCTTCCCCAGTCATCTACACTTTCCGCCCAGCAAGCTAGGGACTCATTTGACTGACCTCGGAAGGATGGAAGGCTGAGTCAACCATGGGCCAGCTACCTGAATCCAGCTTCTGCTGGAATCGAACTCAGAGAGTTCAGACCACAGTACTGCTGCTTTACCACTATGCGCCACCACCCCGTAAAAAGTCTGCCGTGAAAACATGAAAGCAACGTCATCCCAGAGTCGGAAACGACTGGTGCTTGCACAGGGGACCTTTCCTTAGGTAGCAGAGATATAAATTTTATAAAGAACACAAGTAATGACCCAAGGCCATGCCAGCAGCTGCAAGTGGCGGAGTGCGGAATCAAACCCGGTTCTCCCAGATAAGAGAGCTCTGGCTGACCCAAGGCCATTCCAGCAGCTGCAAGTGGAGGAGTGGGGAATCAAACCCGGTTCTCCCGGATAAGAGAGCTCTGGCTGACCCAAGGCCCTTTCAGCAGGTGCAAGTGGTGGAGGGGGGAATCAAACCCGGTTCTCCCAGATAAGAGAGCTCTGGCTGACCCAAGGCCATTCCAGCAGCTGCAAGTGGAGGAGGGGGGAATCCAACCCGGTTCTCCCAGATAAGAGAGCTCTGGCTGACCCAAGGCCATTCCAGCAGCTGCAAGTGGAGGAGTGGGGAATCAAACCCAGTTCTCCCAGATAAGAGAGCTCTGGCTGACCCAAGGCCATTCCAGCAGCTGCAAGTGGAGGAGTGGGGAATCACACCCGGTTCTCCCAGATAAGAGAGCTCTGGCTGACCCAAGGCCATTCCAGCAGCTGCAAGTGGAGGAGGGGGGAATCAAACCCGGTTCTCCCAGATAAGAGAGCTCTGGCTGACCCAAGGCCATTCCAGCAGCTGCAAGTGGAGGAGTGGGGAATCAAACCCAGTTCTCCCAGATAAGAGAGCTCTGGCTGACCCAAGGCCATTCCAGCAGCTGCAAGTGGAGGAGGGGGGAATCACACCCGGTTCTCCCAGATAAGAGAGCTCTGGCTGACCCAAGGCGATTCCAGCAGGTGCAAGTGGAGGAGTGGGGAATCAAACCCAGTTCTCCCAGATAAGAGAGCTCTGGCTGACCCAAGGCCATTCCAGCAGCTGCAAGTGGAGGAGGGGGGAATCAAACCCAGTTCTGCCAGATAAGAGAGCTCTGGCTGACCCAAGGCCATTCCAGCAGGTGCAAGTGGAGGAGGGGGGAATCAAACCCGGTTCTGCCAGATAAGAGAGCTCTGGCTGACCCAAGGCCATTCCAGCAGGTGCAAGTGGAGGAGGGGGGAATCAAACCCGGTTCTCCCAGATAAGAGAGCTCTGGCTGACCCAAGGCCATTCCAGCAGGTGCAAGTGGAGGAGGGGGGAATCCAACCCGGTTCTTCCAGATAAGAGAGCTATGGCTGACCCAAGGCCATTCCAGCAGGTGCAAGTGGAGGAGGGGGGAATCCATCCCAGTTCTCCCAGATAAGAGAGCTCTGGCTGACCCAAGGCCATTCCAGCAGGTGCAAGTGGAGGAGTGGGGAATCAAACCCGGTTCTCCCAGATAAGAGAGCTCTGGCTGACCCAAGGCCATTCCAGCAGCTGCAAGTGGAGGAGTGGGGAATCAAACCCGGTTCTCCCAGATAAGAGAGCTCTGGCTGACCCAAGGCCATTCCAGCAGCTGCAAGTGGAGGAGTGGGGAATCACACCCGGTTCTCCCAGATAAGAGTCAGCTTCACTTCACCACGACCCCCTGGGGTTGCCATTAAGTCAGCTGTGACTTTTTCCACTACCGAAGAGGTGGAGGTTCCCTGAAAACTAAACTCTCAGGCGTCAAGAGAAGCTGCTGCATTTCCAAGAGGCTGAAAGTGGGAGGTCCTGAATAGCGATATATTACCGCAGGAGTACAAATTGGGTATATATATAAAAAATCTGATTTGCATAAGAGAACTTAGTTTGCACTAAAAATCCTGCATCAACAGAAGGTGAATTCTGTAGAGCATTAGGTTTTAATATTAATGTTGGGGGTGGCAAGAAGAAGAAGACAATGCACAAAAAGCCAGTTTGGTGTAGTGGTTAAGTGCATGGACTCTAATCTGGGAGAACTGGGTTTGATTCCCCACTCTCTCACAGCTGCTGGAATGGCCTTGGGTCAGCCATAACTCTTGCAGGAGTTGTCCTTGAAAGGGCAGCTTCTGTCAGAGCTCTCTCAGCCTCACTCACCTAACAGGGTGTCTGCTGTGGTGGAAGACGGTAAAGGAGATTGTAAGCTGCTCTGAGACTCTGATTCAGAGAGAAGGGCAGGGTATAAATCTACAGTCGTCGCCTTCTCCTTTACAGAACAATCCACTCTAGCCTCTTCCCTCAAACACGAGGCATATTAGGGCAACCCCGTGTGGAAAACGATCTTTCTCCCTCCCCAGCCAAGTTCCCTTGCATTTGTCTCACGGCAGCTCTGTAAGCCTCCAAGCTAGCAGTGCCAGTGAGGAAGTGCCTCCTCAAAAAGGATATTATAGCGATGGAAAAAGTGCAGAAAAGGGCAACTAGAATGATTAAAGGTTTGGAACACTTTCCCTATGAAGAAAGGTCAAAACGCTTGGGGCTCTTTAGCTTGGAGAAACGTTGACTGCGGGGTAACATGATAGAGGTTTACAAGGTTATGCATGGGATGGAGAAAGTAAAGAAGTCCTTTTCTCCCTTTCTCACAGTACAAGAACTCATGGGCATTCAATGAAATTGCTGAGCAATCGGGTTAGAACGGATAAAAGGAAGTCCTTCTTCACCCAAAGGGTGATTAACATGTGGAATTCACTGCCACAGGAGGTGGTGGCGGCTACAAGCATAGGCAGCTTCAAGAGGGGTTTGGATAAAAATATGGAGCAGAGGTCCATCAGTGGCTATTAGTCACAGCATATTGTTGGTACTGTCTGGGGCAGTGATGCTCTGTATTCTTGGTGCTTGGGGGGGGGGGCAAAGTGGAAGGGCTTCTAGCCCCACTTGTGAACCTCCTGATGGCACTTGGGGGGGGGGTTGGCCCCTGTGTGACACAGAGTGTTGGACTGGATGGGCCATTGGCCTGATCCAACACGGCGTCTGTTATGTTCTTATGAAGGGATTTGCCTCCATGTCACCGTTGCAACGTAGCTGAGCAGATACCTTCAAACTGGTACAAGGCCACACAGGTGCCGACTGGAGAGGCTGGGTCCTCCTCAAAGTCCTCGTCAAACTCCGTGTAGATGGGCTGGTTGAGTGTATCTTGGCTCTCCTCAGAGACGGTGGTGTCTGGGCTGTAAGGCGGAAGGGCAAGGAAGCTGAGAAATGACCCCGGAAATATCATTCCCTAGACAAACACTTCCTTCGGATCGCAAAGTTCTTTTGGAAACGGACCGGCTGAAGCCCAGAGCAGTTTAAGGAAGTGAGCTAGCCACCTCTCAACACACCTTGAGTGTGTGGAGTCTTGATAATTTTTTCTTAGTGGTAGAAGCTGTCAGAATCAATACCAGCCCTGGGGGTTATGTTATAGAGATGTAAAATTTCCAGAAATTTTGAAGCTAAGAAAAAACCCCATTAAAAAAAAAAAAACCCGGAAATTTTTGGAAAAATTGAAAAAAAAATGCTACATTAGCACTTCTCTTTTTTTGCTAGATTGAAAGTCATTCTGTTACTTGGCATGGAATTATCCCAACTAGCATATTAAAAATATACTGTCTCCAAACCATTATTACAAACAGAATTTACTTTTTAAAAATATTTATTTGTAATTGTAACAAATGGAGCAACAATCTCCTGAACTGCTTACTAGTTTATGTGGAACAGACAAAAAAGCCTCCACTGAAACAATTTTTTAAAAATCCAGAAGTAACAATTATTCATATTTATTAAATAAAAATAAAAACCCCATTCATAATGTTAAAATAAAGCGTTCTGTAATCAATTTTTTCCCCCAATTTTTAAAAAAACAAAACAAAAAAGGCTTCAAGAAAAAACAAAACACTTTCCCCCCCTTGAATTTTTCCTGGGTTTTTTTTTAGCCTTCCTTCACATCTCTAGTTATGTATGACTATTATTTCCCAGTTACTGCTAACACAAAGAAATTTCTAGGCACCGTGGCAACCTGGCACCTGCGGTTTTTCAAGGCCTGGGAACTTTTATACCTATGCAAGACCCAGAGAGGGTGACACACAGCACAGTGGCCAATGCAATGCAACCAATTAACCCTCCCCCCCCCCCTCAAAAAAGAAACCAAACTGGAAAGGACGGCAGAAATACTGTCCTAGCCAGTGACCCCTCTCTCTCTCTTTGGCAAATCATTATCTGGCCACATGAAATGATTCTCCGTATAGCTTTAGGAGCCCTGTGGCGCAGAGTGATAAAGCTGCAGTACTGCATTCCAAGCTCTCTGCTCGTGACCTGAGTTCGATCCCGGCAGAAGCTGGGTTCAGGTAGCCGGCTCAAGGTTGACTCAGCCTTCCCTCCTTCCGAGGTGGGTAAAATGAGTACCCAGCTTGCTGGGGGGAAAGTGTAGATGACTGGGGAAAGCAATGGCAAACCACCCCGTAAAAAGTCTGCCGTGAAAACGTTGTGAAAGCAGCCTCACCCAAGAGTTGGAAATGACTGGGGCTTGCACAGGGGATGACCTTGACCTTTATAGCTCTCACTGCTGAATTCTTAGCTTTTGTTTTTAAACTGTAAGCCACTAGCCTTCTTTGTTGCGGCTTCACAACAATAGAGGTTTTTTTTAAACTGAAAGCTAAGGATTTGTTGGATTTAACAGATCATGGCAACAGATAGTAATAGTTATTGTGCTACAGCAATGTAGCAATTATTGCTTTTCCAGTACATCTGACGAGATGATGCCAATAAAACTGTGCCCCTTCCCATCTGCGGGTCTTTGGTCTTTCCACGAGGACTGCGTAAAACCACATTGCAGCAAAATGGGGCAAAACATGGAAAACTAATGATGTGGGAATGATAGAATCAGAGAGTTGGAAGGGGGCATAGAGGCCATCTAGCCCCACCCCCTGGCTCAATGCTAGATTAGGAGCCACATGTGGCTCTTTCACACATCTTGTGTGGCTCTTGAAGCCCCCAACGCCCCATCGGCTGGATTGCAGAAGGCATTTCTCTCTTTAAAATCACTTCTCCAGGTCAAGCCACCCAGAAACTTTGAGAATACATTTAAAGTTAAAGTTGCTTTCTTTCCACCTCTACCTCCCCACCGTCCTTCTTGGTTTGGGCTAGATGGCCCTGGAGGTCCCTTCCAACTCTGTGATTCCTTCCTTCCGGCTCTCAAACATCTGATGTTTATTCTATGTGGCTCTCACATTAAGCAAGTTTGGCCACCCCTAGCCTAGCCTGGAGTATCCCTGACAAGTGTTCAGACGCTGCTCAAAGACGGCCCGTGAGGGGTACAATTGGAATAAATAAATCTGCCACCAGAAGTGAACACACAAGGCTTAGTCGGAGAATTCAGAGTTGAAGTTACTGACACAGACTTCCCTCTCTCCCGCCCCCTCAGGGCCCACCACCTATTGCGTCAAAATAGCTAACAAGGCCCTCTGTAGAGCCTTTTCACCCACCCACACAACCTGCGGCCAAGGAGTGAGCGAGCAAGCGGAGTCTGTGAGGGTTTCAAGCGATGTTCCCTCCACGCTGCAGTCTTGTGAACAAAAATTCCACTTTGTGAGCTACTGGCACAACTCAAGTTGCGAGCTGCTGCATCAATTAGTTTGCTCTGCGGCCATTTTTCCTGAGCTAAGACAAAAATGAGTGAGCTGGTGGCTAAAGGTGTGAGCTCGCTCACACTCACCAGTTCTGCCGCTCGAGGCAGCCCCCTGCGCCACGCCCCCCTCCCAGCTCCCTCAGTGGAGCTCAAATCACACGCGCACAGCTCAATGACATCACCAAAAGTGATGTCATCGTGTAGGGCGCCAGGGATGAGAGAGCGCTGGGTGGCACACAACTGCGCTGCCTCACTGCCGCTTTCCCCCTGCAGTAAACTCAGCATGCTGTTTTAGCGACCGGTCGCCGTTTTAACGACTGTATGGCATTATAGAATCAAGGCAGGGTCAGAGCTCTCTGCGTGGGGAAGGGGGTGTCTGGTGGCGCCCCCAGGTGGGGTAGCGCCCAAGGCCGCCACCTACCCTGCCTACTCCCACGCGCTGGCCCTGACACTAACTCAACTTAGAGGGAACGCTGGTCTCAAGTGCTTCTGAGAGTCCCCCCCCCCCGCCCCACCTCAACTTCTGCCCTCTCCCCTCCTGCACGCGCTCTCACCTGTCCTTCTCGTGCGAACAGTTGTTGTTGTTCAAGGTGCTGGCGTGATCCAGGTGGCGGTTATACCGCGTGATTGTGTCTGAGCGGTTGTTCAGCATCCTGCCCTCGGCGTCTGCCAGCCAAGCCTGTGTGCAGACAGGAGACAGACGCAAATTAGTTTTTCACGGTGCAGCATTCACTCAAGAGGGTGGGGCCACCACCAATAAGGGTGAACCTTTCGTCTGTACGCCCCCCCCCCCCCCTCACCCATCCAGTAAGAGCTCAAACAAACATGAAAACTCTACATCTCTTGCAGCCACAGCCTCACAATGCGCTTATTTGGCTTGGACCAGCTATTACGTAGTGAAAGAAGCAATGCTGATATTCTCTATATCCTGGCTGCTTCTCCTAGAGAAGACGGAGCTACTCCCACGGCTTGGCTTAAACCCAGCAGAGAGCAGCTGGGGTTCAAGAGGTCGGGTTGCCCACTTTGGTTGAACATCTTTGGTCTGGAGATCAAGTCCTATGAGGAAAGGTTGAAGGAGTTGGGCATGTTTAGCCTGGAGAGGAGGCGGCTGAGAGGTGATAGGATCACCATCTTCAAGGACTTGAAGGGCTGTTCTCTAGAGGATGGGGTGGAATTGTTTTCTGTGGCCCCAGAAGGTAGGACCAGAACCAACGGGTTGAAATTAAATCAAAAGAGTTTCCGGCTCAACATTAGGAAGAACTTCCTGACCGTTAGAGCGGTTCCTCAGTAGAACAGGCTTCCTCCTTGGGAGGTGGTGGGCTCTCCTTCCTTGGAGGTTTTTAAAGAGAGGCTAGATGGCCATCTGACAGCAATGAAGATCCTGTGAATTTAGGGGGAGGTGTTTGTGAGTTTAGAGAGGTTCCTCAGTGGAACAGGCTTCCTCCTTGGGAGGTGGTGGGCTCTCCTTCCTTGGAGGTTTTTAAAGAGAGGCTAGATGGCCATCTGATAGCAGTGAGGATCCTGTGAATTTAGGGGAAGGTGTTTGTGAGTTTCCTGCATTGTGCAGGGGGTTGGACTAGATGATCCTGGAGGTCCCTTCCAACTCTAGGATTCTATGATTCTAAGAACTTCCTGACCGTTAGAGCGGTTCCTCAGTGGAACAGGCTTCCTCCTCGGGAGGTGGTGAACTCTCCTTCTGTGGAGGTTTTTCAACAGAGGCTAGATGGCCATCTGACACCAGTGAGGATCCTGTGAATTCAGGGGGAGGGGTTTGTGAGTTTCCTGCATTGTGCAGCGGGTTGGACTAGATGATCCTGGAGGTCCTTTCCAAATCGATGATTCTATGATCTCTGGAGTTTTGGGACTGGAGTCAGGGGAGGGTTGGCCTTGGGGAGGGGAAGGAATTCAGGGGGCCTGTGAGGCCAGACAGCCCACCCAAGCAGGCATTTTCTCTAGGGAAGCCAGACCAAATCATCTAGAAATTGGCTGTAATTCCAGGAGAACTCCAGTCCCCACTTGGAGGTTAACCAATTAAGCAAAAGTAAGTGGTTTGATTTCAATATAATTCATAGATATCATCAGAAACATTCATCGTCCACACGAAGGTTGCAAACAACAATGCAAATCCTGGTATAATGAACTTATCCAGTCCAATAAAGTGCTTGCGTTGAATTTCTTTTCAAACAATGATGCAAAATCCGGAATCTTCCCCCAAGACCCCCTCCTACGTCACTCACCAGCTGCTCAGAGCGCTTCAGTTAGACCTTCCTCATGGAGGGATTGAAAAGCTGTCCAAATATTTTAGACGTTCTCCGCCACTTCAGTACATGCACGGCTCACAACCAGCGTTCCCTCTAAGCTGAGTGAGCGTGAGCTAGCTCACAGATCTTTAGCAGCCAGCTCACACATTTTTGCCTTGGCTCAGGAAAGATAGCCCCAGAGCACAATAATTGGAAGAAGAAGCGGAGAAGGGGCGAAATTTGAACGGGGAGGCTGCAAAGAAAGGGACCACCCCACCTTCTCTCCCGCTTCCTTACTTCATACTTCTGGATCTCCACATGCAGCCGCTCAATGTTGCCCAGGGTCTCCGAGATCTTTGGCTCCAGGCTACTGGGGTCCCCCATCTGGGGGGTCTTCTGATAAACATCCTTCATCTTATTTAAGGCGTCCCTGAAAGGGAGGAGGGCAGAGAGAGAGAGAGATGGTTACTGAGACAGGACTTGGTGCCATCCAGGAAGTAGGCCACAAAGCCTGGGAATTTGGGGGTGAATCCATACTCATCATCTCTATCCCATAATAAGGGAGGGTACATCAATGACATCCTGCTCCTTCAACAACCCTGATTTGTGTTGTCTGTCCCCTCACTGAGCAGAACTGACCTTCACATCCTTGAGCCAGTTTGGTCTAGTGGTTAAGTGCGCGGACTCTTATCTGGGAGAACCGGGTTTGATTCCCCACTCCTCCACTTGCACCTGCTGGAATGGCCTTGGGCCAGCCATAGCTCTGGCAGAGGTTGTCCTTGAAAGGGCAGCTGCTGTGAGAGCCCTCTCAGCCTCCACCCACCTCACAGGGTGTCTGTTGTGGTGGTGGGGAGATAAAGGAGATTGTGAGCAGTTCTGAGACTGAAATTCAGAGTGGAGGGCGCGATATAAATCCAATATCATCATCTTCTTGTGAAAAGGCCTGGTACAACTAAGCATTTAAACAGACCTGGGTAGCCAAACTGAGGCTCAGGACCCGCATGAAGAAGAAGACCATAGATTTATACCCCACCCTTCTCTCTGGATCAGTGTCTCAGAGTGGCTTACAATCTCCTTTATCTTCCTCCCCCACAACAGACACCCTGTGAGGTAGGTGGAATTAACTTGCTGACCAGAATTGGTTAGGATAGGTGGAATTAATTTGCAATTAACTTGCTGACCAGATGGAGGCAGCAGTGTTCCAATTTTGTACATAAATTTATGAACGATCTGAACATTGTGAAATTCTCCACACATATACCGCAAGTTCTGCAAGTCGCTCCCTGGAGGAAGGACCTGGTGGTCCGAAACGGACTTCACACTGCTAGCTGTCCATTGGAACTCTATTTGGATTTGTGTCTTGGAATTATTTATTATTTGGACTGATATATATATATATACACACATACATACATACATATACACATGTGGTATGTAAAATGAGGTTGCTGAATGGCACTTTTTTCTTGTATGAATCACATTTTGTAAATATATTTTTCTCTCAATTGCACAGCAGAGCCAAGCCTCTCTTCCTTCTATTGGCTGAGGCTCCTGGCCCCCTGGAAAAGGAAGGAAAGAGCCAGAGCTTCCTTTGCCCAGTTCCCTGGATCCCATGGAAGAAATATGAAAAAAGCCCCATTAAGACCAAACATGTGCTAAGACTTTAAGCATGTTTTAAGGTTTTTAAAATATATATTTAATTTTGTTTGCCTGTGTCCTTTATAAAGTTTATATCTCTGCTACCTAATCTTAAATAGGAACCTGACATGGTCTTGCCCAACCCGACATGGCCCAGCCCAACAAGATCTCATTTATGTCAGATCCGGCCCTCGTAACAAATGAGTTTGACACCCCTGAGCTAAAGGAAGCAAAACATGTGTGGAAAAGCAAACCCACCCCTCCCCACAGCCCCAAGCCATAGAGACACCTGAGTGACAAAAAAGAGAATACAGAAGAGCCCTCTTGGTGTAGTGAGTTAGAGTGTAAGAAGAGCCAGTTTGGTGTAGTGGTTAAGTGCCCGGACTCTTATCTGAGAAACTGGGTTTGATTCCCCACTCTTCCACTTGCACCTGCTGGAGAGACCCTGGACCTGTCACAAGTTCTCTCAGAGCTGTTCTCTCAAGACCAGCCCTCTCTCAGAGCTCTCTCAGCCCCATCTACTTCACAGGGCATCTATTGTGGGGAGCGGAAGGGAAAGGAGATTGTAAACTGCTCTGAGAGTCCTTTGGGTAGTGAAGGGTGGGGTGTAAATCCCATCTCTTCTCTCTTCTTCTCTCCCCAGAAGGTCAACTCTAAAGAGCGTTGGGTTGGCTTTCAGTCTCTCACCTCTGATCGAGCTCCTTCTGCAGCTCCCGGTTCCTCTCTTTGATCTTCTGCTGCAATTTTTTCCTCCTCTGCTCGGGAGGCAGGTGGCTGAAGTCTTCTGTGATGACCGTCTGGCAGCAGAGAAAGAAACACACGTCAGTCTCCTGCGCCCCACACGATCGATCGTGCCACCGCCGTGCTCCAGTCACCCTTCATCAACTTCCCTGAGAACCTGGAAATAAGTTTCGGCCTTTCCAGAAGTCAATTATCACCCAAGAAGGAACACTCATCCCAAAGGACCTGTGGGCAGAGGCGATATTAGGTTCCAACTCAAGAAATATCTGGGGACTTTGGGGGTGGAGCCAGGAGCAAGGGTGCAACAAGCACAATTGAACTCCAAAGGGAGTGCTGGCCATCACATTTCAAGGGACCGCACACCTTTTTAAATGCCTTCCTTCCAAAGGAAATAATGAAGGATAGGGGCACCTTCTTTGGGGGCTCATAGAATTGGACCCCCTGTTCCAATCATTTTGAAACTTGGGGGGGGGGGTGTTGAGGAGAGGTACCCGATGCTATGCTGAAAATTTGGTGCTTCTACCTTAAAAAACAGGCCCCCAGAGCCCCAGATACCCATGAATCAATTCTCCATTGTACCTTATGGGAATTTGTCTCCATAGGGAATAATAGAGCTCCCAGCAAACATTTCCCTTCCACTGGCCTGATCCAACATGGCTTCTCTTATGTCCTGATGGCGCCTAGGTTTTTTGGCCACTGTGTGACACGGACTGGATGGGCCACTGGCCTGATCCAACATGGCTTCTCTTATGTTCTTATGTCTGGGGCAGTGATGCTCTATATTCTTGGGGGGGCGGGCGGCAAGAGTGGGTCAGGAAGGAATTTTCCTCCAGACCAGATTAGGCCAGGGATCCTGGAGAGGTTTTCCCTTTTTGCCTTTCTCTGGGCATAGAGGAAATCATGAGAAAGAGGGCGGTGCTCAGGTCTCAAGGTGCTTCCTGACATGCCCAGGTTCATGTCAATCGCTACTGGCTTTTTTCTCTCCAAGCTCGACTGGCCCAGGGATCCTGGAGACGGAGTTTTTTGCCTTTCTCTGGGCACGGAGCAGGCGTCACTGGGTGAGTGGGAGGGGAGGTAGAAGTCAATTTCCTGTGTTGTGCAGACGGCTGGACTAGATGATCCTTGGGACCCCTTCCAGCTCTATGTTCCTACGTTGTTCTCCCCCGCAACCCAGGCGGCCCACAGACAAGGTGGGGCCTGCAACCACCTCTATTCCTCTCTTGCCTTGACCCGTATAGCCCAGGCAAGCCTGATCTTGTCCGATCTCAGAAGCTAAGCAGGACTTAATACCCGGATGGGAGACCACCAAGGAAGTCTGGGGTTGCTATGCAGAGGCAGGCAGTGGAAAACCACCTGTTAGTCTTCTGCCCTTACCTGGATGGCCTGGGCTAGCCTGATCTCCTCAGGTCTCAGAAGCTCAGCAAAGTCAGGTCTGGTTAGTGCTTGGATGGGAGACCATCAAGGGAGTCCAGGGTTGCTACGCAGAGGCAGGCAAGGGCAAAGCACCTCTGAACATTTCTCGCCTTGACCCAGATGGCCCAGGCAGGCCTGATCTTGTGAGATCTTGGAAGCTAAGCACAGCTGTCCCTGGTTAGTACTCGGATGGGAGACCACCAAGGAAGTCCACAGTTGCTATGCAGAGGCAGGCAAGGGCAAGCCACCTCTGTTTGTCTCATGCCTTGAAGAAGACGACTGTAGATTTATACCCCACCCTTCTCTCTGAATCAGCGTCTCAGAGCGGCTCACAATCTCCTTTATCTCCTTCCCCCATGACAGACACCCTGTGAGGTGGGTGGGACTGAGAGAGCTCTGACAGCAGCTGCCCTTTCAAGGACAGCTTTGCCACAAGACAATAAGAAGATCTGGCAACCACTGTATGATTGGTTGGGTGTAGTATAGGTGTGGAAATTTGAGACAAGTAAGCAGTAATATATTTGTATATAAAGAATATATAAGATAAGGAGTGAGTACTGTATAATATACTGAATAAGATGAAGCAATTATAAGAAATGTGTATTTGTAAGCCAAAGTAAGAATTATAGAGAGATAGAATGTTATAAGAGACAAAACAGAAAATATCAATTGTAAATGATATATAGATGGTGGTGATGGACCCAGATGTATATGTAACGAGAAAGAAAATGCAATTAAGAGAGGTATTTGTTCTCTTCCTCCAACCCTGATTTCCCATAACTTCCTGTAGAATCTTCCCTTTCCCCTTCCCTATAACTAAAACTCAATAAAACTTAATTTCGGGGGGGTGGGGAAAGGACAACTCTCGTGAGAGCTCTGGCTGACCTAAGGCCATTCCAGCAGCTGCAGGTGGAGGAGTGGCGAATCAAACCCGCTTCTCCCAGATAAGAGTCTACGCACTTCACCACTACACCAAACTGGCTCTTTCAAGGACAACTCCTGCAAGAGTTCTGGCTGACCTAAGGCCATTCCAGCAGCTGCAGGTGGAGGAGTGGCGAATCAAACCCGCTTCTCCCAGATAAGAGTCTACGCACTTCACCACTACACCAAACTGGCTCTTTCAAGGACAACTCCTGCAAGAGCTCTGGCTGACCCAAGGCCATTCCAGCAGGTGCAAGTGGAGGAGTGGGGGATCAAACCCGGTTCTCCCAGATAAGAGTCCGCTCACTTAACCACTACACCAAACTGGCTCTTTCAAGGACAACTCCTGCGAGAGCTCTGGCTGACCTAAGGCCATTCCAGCAGCTGCAGGTGGAGGAGTGGCGAATCAAACCCGGTTCTCCCAGATAAGAGTCTGCGCACTTCATCACTTCACCAAACTGACTCTTTCAAGGACAACACCTGCAAGAGCTCTGGCTGACCCAAGGCCATTCCAGAAGGTGCAAGTGGAGGAGGGGGGAATCAAACCCTGTTCCCCCAGATAAGAGTTGGCACACAACCACCACACCAAACTGGCTCTTTCAAGGACAACTCTTGCGAGAGCTATGGCTGACCCAAGGCCATTCCAGCAGGTGCAAGTGGAGGAGTGGGGGATCAAACCCGGTTCTCCCAGATAAGAGTCCGCTCACTTAACCACTACACCAAACTGGCTCTTTCAAGGACAACTCCTGCGAGAGCTATGGCTGACCTAAGGCCATTCCAGCAGCTGCAGGTGGAGGAGTGGGGAATCAAACCCGCTTCTCCCAGATAAGAGTCCACACACTTCACCACTACACCAAACTGGCTCTCAAGCTTCAGAACCCTGTGGGGTTGCTGTAAGTCAGCTGAGACCTGATGGCGCTTTACACATACTGGAATGGGGGTGGAGCATTTCTTTCTTTTTTTGGAAGAACAAAACCTCTACTATTATCAACGCAAACAGCTTCCAGAGAATGGCAACACATGAAGAATGATACAGAAAATGCATACAATCCACACATATGCAACGATACAGGAAGAACAACCAATTTTTGCAAATTACGCTAGAGAGAAGTAACCAGAAAAAATAATTCTTAAAACGGGCAGCCACTTTTCCATTATAAATCTATGCTGAGGCATATTAATGGGATGCTGACGTTCATCAGTAATCCTGTTTAATATAAAATAGTGCAAATTTTAAGATACCATGCTCACAGAAGTATGAGAATGCTCATCTTTCCATTTAAGAGCAATAACGGCCTTAAATGCAGTTAATAAAATCATTGATTCTCTATGATATTTGAGAACAGACTTAGTATCAGGGGTGGAATTCCAGCAGGAGCTCCTTTGCATATTAGGCCACACACCCCTGATGTAGCCAATCTTCCAAAAGCTTACAAAAAAGAGCCTTGTAAGCTCTTGGCGGATTGGCTACATCAGGAGGTGCGTGGCCTAATATGCAAAGGAGCTTCTGCTAGAATTCCACCTTTGCTTCGAATCCCATAAATTATGTTGCATCAGAGCTGGAGAAAATGGAACCCAAATCCTTGTGTTCTTAAAAATCCCTCTGACAACCTGTTTCCAACATTTTTTAATCATTGGACAGGACCACCGAGCGTGAAAAAAGGTTGCCTTAGATCCACATTGCTTTTGACACTGCAAAGGGGGGGGGGGGGATTTCTGAACCACAGACCCAGGATGCCGACTGATGGTAAAAAAGGAACCACTTACCCCCCGTCGGAGGCTGCGGAAAGACGTGATGCGGGGTTTGACTGTTTTATTGATCTCGTTCAAACAGTAAGACAGGGGGTCACGGGTGAATTTGGGGGACGGAGGTCCATTGATGGCGGAAGAGGAGGGGGAAGGAGACGACAAGGAGGGGCAATTTAAGGGGGAGAGGGGAGGGGAGGGAGCTAGCGACGGACAAGGGCCACAGACGAGAAACAAACAAACAAAAATACACACACAAACACACACAGAGGAGAAAACTGTAAGAAAATAAAGAGGCACGTACACAAAATCACCCCCCAAAAACACGTGAAATGGGGCACCGACAGTACATTCCACTTATATTGTACACGGCTAGCGACAAGCTGGCCAAAGCGCCTTGTTGACTATTTGCCAGAGGTTGCAAGGGCTGAGTCTACTCCGTGCTCACACGGCTTCCCTCTTTCCTTTCGATGAGGCAACATCAAACCCAATATAAGAAGAATGCACTGTAATTAAAATCAAGATGCACGGGAGGGGGGGAAACGGGGGAGGGGGAGCACAGTATTCAGAGCAGCGCCTGGCCAACAGGGGGCGTAAGAGGAAAAGGGGCACGACGAGAAGCAGAGCAGGCTTTCCAGGGGGGGGCTGAAAGGACCCGGCAGGATGCAAGGATCTCATTCCAACACATTCTCTGATACAAGCCCCACCCCCAATCTCTAACCCCCAGCTGGAATCTTTGGTGTGGAGGCCCTGAAAGAAGTCTACGATCTCCCTGAATCTCATTGCCACCAACAGGGACAGCGTGCAGTGTTAGCAGCGAGAAAACAGTCATTCTGAAGAGTTGCGGCTCAGTGGCAGAGCCTCTGCTTGGCATGCAGAAGGTCCCAGGTTCAATCCCCGGCATCTCCAGTTCAAAGGACCAGGCAGGAGGTGATGGGAAAGGCCTTGACCTGAGACCCTGGCTCAGTGGCAGAGCCTCTGCTTGGCATGCGGAAGGTCCCAGGTTCAATCCCCGGCATCTCCAGTTAAAATGACCAGGCAGGAGGGGATGGGAAAGACCTTGACCTGAGACCCTGGCTCAGTGGCAGAGCCTCTGCTTGGCATGCGGAAGGTCCCAGGTTCAATCCCCAGCATCTTCAGTTAGAAGGACCAGGAAGGAGGGGATGGGAAAGACCTTGACCTGAGACCCTGGCTCAGTGGCAGAGCCTCTGCTTGGCATGCAGAAGGTCCCAGGTTCAATCCCCAGCATCTCCAGTTAAAGGGACCAGGCAGGAGGTGGTGGGAAAGACCTTGGCCTGAGACCCTGGATCAGTGGCAGAGCCTCTGCTTGGCATGCAGAAGGTCCTAGGTTCAATCCCCAGCATCTCCAGTTAAAGGGACCAGGCGGGAGGTGATGGGAAAGACCTTGACCTGAGACCCTGGATCAGTGGCAGAGCCTCTGCTTGGCATGCAGAAGGTCCTAGGTTCAAACCTCAGCATCTCCAGTTCAAAGGACCAGGAAGGAGGCAATGAGAAAGACCTTGAGCTGAGACCCTGGCTCAGTGGCAGAGCCTCTGCTTGGCATGCAGAAGGTCCCAGGTTCAATCCCCGGCATCTCCAGTTAGAAGGACCAGGCAGGAGGGGATGGGAAAGACCTTGACCTGAGACCCTGGCTCAGTGGCAGAGCCCCTGCTTGGCATGCAGAGGTCCCAGGTTCAATCCCTGGCATCTCCAGGTAAAAAGATCAGGTGCACGGACATTGTATGCACAGTTGTGGAAGCAAAATAAAATTCCAGAAAAATGGGACTGGGTTATAAAAACTATGCACTGGAGTGAAATGGACAAATTAACAAGAATACTAAAGGAACTTGATATGGAAAAATTTAATAATGAATGGTGAAAGTTTCAGAACTATGTGGAAGAACATTGGAAAGGACACTTGGTGATATTTGATAATGGATAACTTGTTTATCAGCTATTTTAAATTTACTGAGACAAGAATAGTTAAATGAGAGTATGAGAAAATATTTTGTTCTTTCTTAAAGATTATAATAAGATAGATAATATGACTTAATTTAGTAATATATTGGATCATTAATCGAATGAGGTAATAACCATAAAGAAGTATAAGTTCCTTTTTTCTTTTTAAACAGTTTTTTAAAATGTTAAATTACCTTTGTTGCTTTTATATTGTAAGTAACACTGGGGAAGTCTTGAAAGGGAGGAGGGGAGGTGGAAATGTGATGCAACATATTGACTTTTATTTCAGAGAAGTAAATGAAATAGTGATATAATATGTTGTAGAATAATAAAAATTGTTTTTACCCAATCTCTGCCAGTCTTACAGCCCAACTTGACTGTACACGTAATGTGAGTCCACCGGGGGGGGAAGACACTGGCAGATGGCACTCACAGGTTCCCTGTGGAACGCACTTCTTCATTGCCACAGGGGTCTGTTCATGATGGGGGAGGGGTTCCAGGGCGGAGGGCTTCAGCCTTTCTCCCTGTACCATTTCCCCGCTCTGAAACAGCTCCGGGGGCATCGTTTGCAGAAGTGAGTTCCCGTTGGGGATTTGTCCCTGCCATCTGTCTGCAAGTCCCTGTGGGTGACCTGAGCTACAGGCCACGTCTAGCTTGAGTCTCTGTCCCATGTTGACCGCTGCCCCTCACTGACTGCCCGTGTGCATGCACGTGTGTGAGAATGTTCAGCTTAAGAAGAAGAAGATATTGGATTTATATTCTGCCCTATACTCTGAATCTCAGAGTGGTCATGATCTCCTTTATTTTCCCCCCACCCACAACAGACACCCTGTGAGGTAAGTGGGGCTCAGAGAGCTCTGACAGCAGCTGCCCTTTCAAGGACAACTCCTACAAGAGCTCTGGCTGACCCAAGGCCATTCCAGCAGCTGCATGTGGAGGAGTGGGGAATCAAACTCAGTTCTCCCAGATAAGAGTCTGCGCACTTAACCACTACACCAAACTGGCTCTCTTACAATCACCTTCCCTTCCTCCCCCACAACAAACACCCTGTGAGGTAGGTGGGGCTGAGAGAGCTCTCCCAGAAGTTGCCCTTTCAAGGACAACCTCTGCCAGAGCTATGGCTGACCCAAGGCCATCCCAGCAGGTTCAAGTGGAGGAGGGGGGAATCAAACCCGGTCCTCCCAGATAAGAGAGCTCTGGCTGACCCAAGGCCATTCCAGCAGGTGCAAGTGGAGGAGTGGGGAATCAAACCCGGTTCTCCCAGATAAGAGAGCTATGGCTGACCCAAGGCCATTCCAGCAGCTGCAAGTGGAGGAGTGGGGAATCAAACCCTGTTCTCCCAGATAAGAGAGCTCTGGCTGACCCAAGGCCATTCCAGCAGCTGCAAGTGGAGGAGTGGGGAATCGAACCCGGTTCTCCCAGATAAGAGAGCTCTGGCTGACCCAAGGCCATTCCAGCAGCTGCAAGTGGAGGAGTGGAGAATCAAACCCAGTTATCCCAGATAAGAGAGCTCTGGCTGACCCAAGACCATTCCAGCAGCTGCAAGTGGAGGAGTGGAGAATCAAACCCGGTTATCCCAGATAAGAGAGCTATGGCTGACCCAAGGCCATTCCAGCAGGTGCAAGTGAAGGAGGGGGGAATCAAACCCGGTTCTCCCAAATAAGAGAGCTCTGGCTGACCCAAGGCCATTCCAGCAGGTGCAAGTGAAGGAGGGGGGAATCAAACCCAGTTCTCCCAGATAAGAGAGCTCTGGCTGACCCAAGGCCATGCTAGCAGGTGCAAGTGGAGGAGTGGGGAATCAAACCCGGTTCTCCCAGAGAAGAGTCCGCACACTTCACCACTAGACCGAACTGGCTACACCAAAACATGCTCACGGCCAGCGTTTCCTCTCAGCTGAGTTATTGTGAGCTAGCTGACAATTTTTTAGTCTCTGGTTCACACGTTTTTGTCTTAGGAAAAATGGTCCCAGAGCAAACTAATTGATGCAGTAGCTAATAATACTCATCCCTCTTACAGGCGTGCTCTAAAGCAGGGAGATTCACTCAGCGGCTAGAGAAGCTTATGAGAAGCTCCTTTGCATATTAGGCCGCCACCCCCACCCCGATGTAGCCAATCCTCCTGGAGCTTACAAGGCTCTTTTTTACAAGCTCTTGGAGGATTGTCTACATCAGGGGTGTGTGGCCTAATATGCAAAGGAGCTCCCGCTAGAGGAAAAAGGAAAGGTCCCCTGCGCAAGCACCAGTCGTTTCCGACTCTGAGGTGACGCTGCTTTTACATTTTCACGGCAGACTTTTTACGGGGTGGTTTGCCATTGCCTTCCCCAGTCATCTACACTTTCCTCCCAGCAAGCTGGGTACTCATTTTACCAACCTCAGAAGGATGGAAGGCTGAGTCAACCTCGAGTTGGCTACCTGAAAACTCAGCTTCCGCCGGGGATCGAACTCAGGTCGTGAGCAGAAGGCTCCAACTGCAGTACTGCAGCTTTACCACTCTGCACAATGGGGTTCTTGCTCCTGCTAGAATTCCACCCCTAATCACTGTAAAGGAAAAAGGAAAGGTTCCCTGTGCAAGCACCAGTCGTTTCCGACTCTGGGGTGACGTTGCTTTCACAACATTTTCATGGCAGACTTTTTACGGGGTGGCTTGCCCTTGCCTTCCTCAGTCATCTACGCTTTCCCCCAGCAAGCCAGGGCCTCATTTTACCAACCTCGGAAGGATGGAAGGCTGAGTCAACCTGGAGCTGGCTACCTGAACCAGCTTTCGCTGGGATCGAACTCAGGTCGTGAGCAGAGGGCTCCGACTGCAGTACTGCAGCTTTACCACTCTGCACCACGGGGCTCTTGCTCCGGCTAGAATTCCACCCCTAATCACTGTAAGATCATGAGGTAATGTAACTAAACATGCTTTGAACAATATACTCCCATATAAATGCTACCATTTTACTCAATATATTTCCAAGTGGGCAGTTGCTTGATAACTCCTCCACACCATTTTTGGGGGGACTTTTTTTAGCTCTACCTGTTTCTTTTTCCTGCATCTCTCTTACTTCTCCTGCCACAGCACTGAATGATGAACAAGAAGCTTCATTAAAAGATGTGCTTACAAATTAAGCAACTGCATATTTTGGCTGGAAAATGTGGGTCTATGGGGGCGGGTAATATTTTTGTGTGCAAATTTCCCATCCAATGAGAGACGAGGAAGGCAGGGGCCGTGTAAGGACACGCAGGAAGTCAATACGGCTCAGCATCTGTTGTGAAGTGCCGTGTCCTCTCTTGAATGTGGAAAGCATGTGTGGCAGAGGTCACAGCTGTTCCTCGTGGGGCAGCCAAACAACACTGAGACTTTGGAGACTTTTAAAAATGTCAGTGAGCAGACGGGTTGAAATTATATCAAAAGAGCTTCCGGCTCAACATTAGGAAGAACTTCCTGCCTGTTAGAGCGGTTCCTCAGTGGAAGAGGCTTCCTCCTCGGGAGGTGGTGGGCTCTCCTTCCTTAGGGGTTTTTAAACAGAGGCTAGATGGCCATCTGACAGCAATGAAGATCCTCTGAATTTAGGGGGAGGCGTTTGTGAGTTTAGAGCGGTTCCTCAGTGGAACAGGCTTCCTCCTTGGGAGGTGGTGGGCTCTCCTTCCTTGGAGGTTTTTAAACAGAGGCTGGATGGCCACCTGACAGCAATGAAGATCCTATGAATTTAGGGGGAGGTGTTTGTGAGTTTAGAGCGGTTCCTCAGTGGAACAGGCTTCCTCCTTGGGAGGTGGTGGGCTCTCCTTCCTTGGAGGTTTTTAAACAGAGGCTAGATGGCCATCTGACAGCAATGAAGATCCTCTGAATTTAGGGGGAGATATTTGTGAGTTTAGAGCAGTTCCTCAGTGGAACAGGCTTCCTCCTCGGGAGGTGGTGGGCTCTCCTTCCATGGAGGTTTTTAAACAGAGGCTAGATGGCCATCTGACAGCAATGAAGATCCTCTGAATTTAGGGGGAGGTGTTTGTGAGTTTAGAGTGGTTCCTCAGTGGAACAGGCTTCCTCCTTGGGAGGTGGTGGGCTCTCCTTCCTTGGAGGTTTTTAAACAGAGGCTAGATGGCCACCTGACAGCAATGAAGATCCTATGAATTTAGGGGGAGGCGTTTGTGAGTTTAGAGCGGTTCCTCAGTGGAACAGGCTTCCTCCTTGGGAGGTGGTGGGCTCTCCTTCCTTGGAGGTTTTTAAACAGAGGCTAGATGGCCACCTGACAGCAATGAAGATCCTATGAATTTAGGGGGAGGCGTTTGTGAGTTTAGAGCGGTTCCTCAGTGGAACAGGCTTCCTCCTTGGGAGGTGGTGGGCTCTCCTTCCTTGGAGGTTTTGAAACAGAGGCTAGATGGCCATCTGAACATGCAATGCAGATCCTGTGAATTTAGGGGGAGGCAGGGGTGGAATTTTAGCAGAAGCTCCTTTGCATATTAGGCCACACACCCCTGATGTAGCCTATCCTCCGCTTACAAAAAAGAGCCTTGTAAGTTCTTGGAGGACTGGCTACATCAGGGGTATGTGGCCTAATATGCAAAGGAGCTCGGCTGGAATTCCACCCCTGGGGAAAGGTACTTGTGAATTTCCTTCATTGTGCAGGGGGTTGGACTAGATGACCCTAGAGGTCCCTTCTAGTTCTATGATTCTATGGTGGCTAACATTGAAAAATAGTCCAAGGTTGAAATATAACTGGCCAAACATTTTAAATAAATGTAGATGTTGGACAGGAGCCCATTCTTTCTCTAAAATAAATCAAAACATATTTTAAAAGCTGTTTGGAGTATGTAATAGTAGGTTGTACTTGCTAGTTTATGAAATATTATATCAACACACCACATGCTTTAGCAAGTTTGTGAGTGTCTAGGAGGGTTTCCCTGCTCAATGAGAAAGAGTCCAGTGGCCTCAGAAGGAGAGGTAAGGCACTCTGAGCCGTTTTGCTCTTTACCACCCTCCTCCTGTAAGCTGAGCAGCTGAGAGGGATTTGTGGATACCAAAGAAGAAAGGGAGAGACAGGCAGTCACCTTACAGGTGTCCAGAAGCAGAGATGAGAGGGAGAGTGTTATAAAGCCAAATGCGAGGCAGGCAAAGAGAAGGGCAGCCACAGATGAACATATGAAGCTGCCTTCTACTGAATCAGACACTTGGTCCATCAAAGTCAGTATTGTCTTCTCAGACTGGCAGCAGCTCTCCAGGGTCTCAAGCGGAGGTTTTCACACCTATTTGCCTGGACCCTTTTTTGGAGATGCCAGGGATTGAACCTGGGACCTTCTGCTTCCCAAACAGATGCTCTACCACTGAGCCACCGTCCCTCCCCGCGTGTGTCCAAGCAACTGAGTTTGGCAGCCCTGCTATTTCTGCACTGCAGGAGTTAAAGGAAGAAGAAGAAGACTGCAGATTTATACCGCACCCTTCTCCCTGAATCAGAGACTCAGAGCGGCTCACAATCTCCTATATTTTCTCCCCCCACAACAGACACTCTGCGAGGTGGGTGAGGATGTGAGGGCTCTCACAACAGCTGCCCTTTCAAGGACAACTCCTGAGAGAGCTCTGGCTGACCCAAGGCCATTCCAGCAGCTGCAAGTGGAGGAGTGGGGAATCAAACCCGGTTCTCCCAGATAAGAGAGCTCTGGCTGACCCAAGGCCATTCCAGCAGCTGCAAGTGGAGGAGTGGGGAATCAAACCCGGTTCTCCCAGATAAGAGAGCTCTGGCTGACCCAAGGCCATTCTAGCAGCTGCAAGTGGAGGAGCGGGGAATCAAACCCGGTTCTCCCAGATAAGAGTCTGCACACTTAACCCCTACGCCAACCAGATGCGGTGGAGGGGAAATGTGCGAAGAGAGTTCAGAGGCCAGATCTAGGGCTTGGGGAGTTGGAAGTGAAGCAGCGCCCACGCTCCTGATGGGAGAAAAGACACACCTTCAGGATGCTCACAGCAGGTGCTCAGGTGAGACAAAAGAGCTCAAAGGGGAGGAGAGCAACAAGCCTGACATCAGGAAATGGCCCACACAGAAGTTACAAAAGATCGTCTGGGGAAAAGGAGGGAGGAGAAGAAGAACTTGCCCAAGGAACTCTGTCGTAATTCTTTCTGCAAAGCAGATAGAATACCCCTGAAAAACAATGAGTATACTTCAATCCTTATATGTGATTTATCCTAGATACAACTTTTAACCAGTGTATACAAATATCAACATCAATATCCAATTCCTTCCCTCCAGAAAATTTGCAAATTATTAACAAACAACAATTAGTTCCAATACTTTCCAAAAGAGGGATTTTCAGAAAGCCTTCCTCCAATAAAGTTCATAAAGTAGTCCATCACTTCTTGCGAAATCCTTTCCAATGAAGGGGCCAGGAAATCCTTCATAAGACGTCCCCTCTAGATTTCAAGACATTTCAATACTGGTCTTCTTCAGCTAGTGGCCCCGTGGCGCAGAGTGGTAAAGCAGCAGTACTGCAGGACTGTGATCTGAACTCTCTGCTCACGACCTGAGTTTGATTCCGGTGGAAGCTGGATTCAGGTCGCCGGCCCAAGGTTGACTTAGCCTTCCATAAAATGAGTCCCCAGCTTGCTGGGGGGAAAGGGTAAACGACTGGGGAAGGCAATGGCAAACCACCCTGTAAAAAAAAGTCTGCCATGAAAACGTGAAAGCAACGTCACCCCAGAGTTGGAAACGATGGGTGCTTAAACAGGAGACCTTTCCTTTCCTTTTCCTTCTTCAGTTAATCAGGCTGTTAAATGGAACCTGATTTCAATAATTTCTTACACAGACTCAAAGTTCAAAGCTACAACAGAATCAATTTAGCTTGGAGAAACGTCAACTGCGGGGTGAAATGATAGAGGTTCACAAGATTATGCATGGGATGGAGAAAGTAAAGAAAGAAGTCCTTTTCTCCCTTTCTCACAACACGAGAACTCGTGGGCACTCCATGAAATTGCTGAGCAGTCAGGTTAAAACGGATAAAAGGAAGTCCTTCTTCACCCAAAGGGTGATTAACATGTGGAATTCACTGCCACAGGAGGTGGTGACGGCTACAAGCACAGCCAGCTTTAAGAGGGGATTGGATAAAAATATGGAGCAGAGGTCCATCAGTGGCTATTAGCCAGTGTGTGTGTATATATATATATATATATATATATATATATATATATATATATATATATGTGTGTGTGTGTGTGTGTGTGTGTGTATATACACACACATATATTGGCCACTGTGTGACACAGAGTGTTGGACTGGATGGGCCACTGGCCTGATCCAACATGGCTTCTCTTATGTTCTTAAGTGTGACACAGAGTGTTGGACTGGAGGGGCCACTGGCCTGATCCAACATGGCTTCTCTTATGTTCTTAAGTGTGACACAGAGTGTTGGACTGGAGGGGCCACTGGCCTGATCCAACATGGCTTCTCTTATGTTCTTAAGTGTGACACAGAGTGTTGGACTGGATAGGGCCACTGGCCTGATCCAACATGGCTTCTCTTACATTCTTATGTGACACAGAATGTTGGACTGGATGGGCCACTGGCCTGATCCAACATGGCTTCTCTTATGTTCTTAAGTGTGACACAGAGTGTTGGACTGGATAGGGCCACTGGCCTGATCCAACATGGCTTCTCTTACATTCTTATGTGACACAGAATGTTGGACTGGATGGGCCATTGGCCTGATCCAACAGGGCTTCTCTTATGTTCTTAAGTGTGACACAGAGTGTTGGACTGGAGGGGCCACTGGCCTGATCCAACATGGCTTCTCTTATGTTCTTATGTTCAATTGATGTTGACAACTGTATACACTGGTTTAAAGTTGTACATAGGATAAATCATATATAAGGACTGAAGTATACCCATTGTCTTTCAGTGGTATTCTATCTGTTTTGACTTTACACCGAAACCCCTTCTTCTGTGGTATTTACACTAGTTCTTTCCTCAGCACCAGATGCAGAAGTCAGCCCAGAAAAAGAGCAAGCTCTGCCCGGTCGCTCCAGCTGTGAGTGACAGAAGGCAGCTGGAAATCTCTCCTGGGGTCCAGATATATGTGGCAGGTTGCAGATTTCCCTGGCCAGAAGGGTCTGGGGGCTAAGCAGGACAGGACAGGAGGCGGCTGAAGAGAGGAGGTGAACTTCAAAGCTTCATTCAGGTACAGCCAGGTCCCGGACGTTGGTTGCAGGAAAAAATAAAAAGGATTTCACAAGCACAAACAGCCAAGAAAAGACACAGAAGGCAGCCGGAGAGCAGGGAGAACGGGGGACGTGGTGTCCTGCTAACTGCCTCTCACGGAGCTGAGGGTCACTCTTTGGCTGGGGGGGTCATCAGGTGCATCTTGAGCCGGGGGCTAGTGGGGTGGAATGACCTCTGCAGGGCACCTGCCTGGAGATTCGGGGCCTGGGGGCAGGAACAAACTCAGCCTCCTGTTCCCCAACAAGGCCACAGTGGGTAAGAGAAACCCGTTTGTTGTGGCAGCCCGAAGGCAGAGAGGAGCACGAGGAGAGGCGGAAGCCCCGGGGTGTCTCTCCCTTCTCTCCTCCAGGGCCCCTACCTTGTTTTTCCTGCTGAAGGGCCAGCGCTTCGCCTTGTTCTTGCCCAGCAGGCGGGGGTCCAGCCGGCCGTCGAGGGTGCCGCGGGGGGTCCCCAAGCTGCTGTCAGAGGAGGTGCGGTTCATGGGCTGGCTGAAGTCTTCGAACTCCAGGTCTCCCGGCCTCTCGAAGCCTGATTTGTGGAGTTCTACCAACATCTGCGAGTCCTAGAGAGAGGATGGCGTCCAGGTTAGGGGGGCAGAAGAAGCAGCCTGGATACAGACCCCCCACTTGCTCCCCCCACCCTGCTCTATGCCAACAGAGTACATCTGAAGGACTGTCTTTCCCTTAGGAATTAAGATCATAGGTTGAGGCTCTCCTAACTGTCCCACCAATCAAAGAAGCTAATCTGGTAGGTGCAGGGGATGGGGCCTTTTCGGTGGCAGCCCCGTGATTCTGGGACAAGATCCCCAGCCTCCTCACTTTCCATCTTCAGGAGGCAGTTGAAGGAAGCTGTATTTATGACTGCATTTGATTAATCTAGTCTTTATTTATTGGCAGTCCGAACTGTGATTTTGGATTGTGTCCTTTGTTACATTTTTTTAAGATGACTGTTGTTTTGTTTAGACTGCAAGCTGCCTCAAGTTCCGTAAGGTGGAAAGGAGGCCAAGAAATGTTTTAAATAACAATGATCTTCTCCTCTAAACTGTGACGAGAACCAAGTGTCCCAGCCACAGTAGGAAGACAGGGATTTATCTAGGCATTCTGTACGCTGGAGTTGTTCCAAAACAGCAAACCTCTACATACGAGCAGCTGAATACATTTAATGCCATACAGGAAGGGATCCCCAATGTTTTTTGAGACTGCAGGCACCTTTGGAATTTGGACAAAGGGTGGTGTGGTGGGCAAAACCACAAAATGGCCGTCAAAGGAGGCGGAGCCCCTGACAAAATGTCAAGGAGTGAGGTTACACTCCTCTAAACTCTAAATAGTAACTCTTCAGTTACTCTGATGGTAACTCCTTAACACAGGGGTGGCCCAAACTGGTTAACTTAAGAGCCACAAAGAATAAATGTCAGATGTTTGAGAGCCACAAGACAAAAACATCAAATATTTGAGGGAGGGAGGGAGGAAGAAGATGATGATGATATTGGATTTATATCCCGCCCTCCACTCCAGAGAGTCTCAGAGCGGCTCACAATCTCCTTTCCCTTCCTCCCCCACAACAGACACCCTGTGAGGTAGATGAAGATATTGGATTTATATCCCACCATCCACTCCGAAGAGTCTCAGAGCGGCTCACAATCTCCTTTACCTTCCTCCCCCACAACAGACACCCTGTGAAGCAGATGAAGATATTGGATTTATATCCCACCCTCCACTCCGAAGAGTCTCAGAGCAGCTCACAATCTCCTTTACCTTCCTCCCCCACAACAGACACCCTCTGAGGGCTTTCTCACAAGCTGCCCTTTCAAGGACAACCTCTGCCAGAGCTGTGGCTGACCCAAGGCCATTCCAGCAGCTGCGAGTGGAGGAGTGGGGAATCAAACCCGGTTCTCCCAGATAAGAGTCCACGCACTTAACCACTACACCAAACTGGCTCTCAGAGAGGGAGCGATGGAAAGATCAGAGAGAGAGAGATGGAAAGAAAGCAACTTTTAACTTTAAATGCTTTTTCCAAGCCACTGTCTGGCTTGGCGGAGTGATTTAAAGAGACGAAGGCCTTCTCCAGGCCGCTGATGGGGTGGTGGGAGCTTCAAGAGCCACCCAATGTGTGTGAAAGAGCCCCAATCTGGCCACCCCTCCTTTAACATTTCAGGCAGGAACTCCTTTCTTTCAGGATGCCTGTTAATCAGCACGCCAATCTGAAGCCCTGTTGACCTAGCCCCACCCACTTTCTAAAAGCACTGGGTGGGGCCAAGGAAGCTGCCTGCAATGGGCACTGTGTTGGGGTCCCCGGGTTTGATGCGATGAAATGTTCGATCTCACAAAACAAACACCGTCAAGTGTCAACTGCTTATCAAGCCTTCATAGAATCCTAGAGTTGGAAGGGACCTCCAGGGTCATCCAGTCCAACCCCCTCCACAAGGCAGGAAACTCACAAACCCCTCCCCCTAAATTCACAGGACCCTCATTGCTGTCAGATGGCCATCTAGCCTCTGTGGAAAAACCTCTGAGGAAGGAGAGCCCACCACCTCCCAAGGAGGAAGCCTGTTCCACTGAGAAACCGCTCTAAACTCAAAACCCCCTCCCCCTAAATTCATAGGATCCTCATTGCTGTCAGATGGCCATCTAGCCTCTGTGGAAAAACCTCCAAGGAAGGAGAGCCCACCACCTCCCAAGGAGGAAGCCTGTTCCACTGAGGAACCGCTCTAAACTCACAAACCCCTCCTCCTAAATTCACAGGATCTTCATTGCTGTCAGATGGCCATCTTGCCTCTGTTGAAAAACCTGCAAGGAAGGAGAGCCCACCACCTCCCGAGGAGGAAGCCTGTTCCACTGAGGAACCCCTCTAGCAGTCAGGAAGTTCTTCCTAATCATAGAATCCTAGAGTTGGAAGGGACCTCCAGGGTCATCTAGTCCAACCCACTGCGCAATGCAAGAAACTCACAAACACCTCCCCCTAAATTCAAAGGACCTTCATTGCTGTCAGATGGCCATCCAGCCTCTGTTGAAAAACCTCCAAGGAACTAGAGCCCACCACCTCCCGAGGAGGAAGCCTATTCCACTGAGGAACCGCTCTAAACTCACAAACCCCTCCTCCTAAATTCACAGGATCTTCATTGCTGTCAGAGGGCCATCTAGCCTCTGTTGAAAAAACTCCAAGGAAGGAGAGCCCACCACCTCCCGAGGAGGAAGCCTGTTCCACTGAGGAACCGCTCTAATGGTCAGGAAGTTCTTCCTAATAGAATCCTAGAGTTGGAAGGAACTTCCAGGGCCATCTAGTCCAACCCCCTGCCCAATGCAGGGAACTCACAACCCCCTCCTCCTAATTTCACAGGATCCTCATTCCAACTGCTTTGCGACACACCACAATGTGGAAGCAGGGAACCTTTTGGATCGCTTACTGGGACGGAAATGGCAGAGAACACCCTCTGCATGCGTGAGACCCCCACTGCAATCCTGCACATCGGCCAGTCAAAGGATTACCAGTCGCAGGAGGAAGCCATTCCTGCCTATAGTCAGGGGGGCAGAGGAGACGCCCACTGACAGCCACTGTGGTTTGGCAGGCAGAATAGCAAATTAGGACTTGGTGTGATCTGGGTTCAAATTCCCACTTCTACCATGGAAACTCACCAGGTGACCCGGGGTGCATCTCAAACTCTCAGCCTGGCTTACTCCATAGGGTGGTTGTTGTGAGGAAATGGGAGGGAAGAAGGGTATTCTGAGCTGCTTTGAGTCCCAACCAATACTCCCCCAAAGCTGTGAAGTTTTGTGAGCAAAAATCCTGCTCTGTGAGCTACTGGCATTGAAGTTGTGAACTGCTGTGAGCTAAATTAAGTTAAAATTACAGTTGTGCTCTAAATTAGTTTGCTCTGGAGCCCCCCTTTCCGATCTAAGACAAAAATGTGTGAGCCAGAGGCTAGAAAGCTGTGAACTAGCTCACACTAAGGGAGCACTGTTCCCCAAAAGCAGGCTATACATAAATAAATCGAAATGCATCATAGCTATGCTCGTCTATGATTGTCAGAAAGCATCTTCCCTTCAGAACACAGTTGGAGTCCAGTGGCACCTTTAAGACCAACAGTTTATTCTGGGCATAAGCTTTTGCGTGCAGGCCCACTTCTTCAGCCACATTAACAGACACCTTGTGAGGTCGGTGAGCCTGAGAGAGCTCAGAGAGAACTGCTCTTGAGAGAACAGGGACTGACCCAAGGTCACCCAGCTGGCTGCACATAAAGGAGGAGAGGGGAATCAAATAATCTCCAACCAGGGCTCTTTTCATAGGTAGAGCTCCTTTGCCTATTAGGCCACACATCCCGATCTAGCCAATCCTCCAAGAGCTTCCAGGGCTCTTCGTACAGGGCCTACCGTAAGCTCCAGGAGGATTGGCTGCATCAGAGGGGTGTGGCCTAATATGCAAAGGAGCTCTTGCTAGAATTCCACCTCTGCATATCCCTGATGTAGCCAGTCCTCCAAGAGCTTCCAGGGCTCTTCGTACAGGGCCTTCAGTAAGCTCCAGGAGGATTGGCTGCATCAGAGGGGTGCAGCCTAATACACAAAGGAGCTCCTGCTACAAAGTGAGCCCTGGGCCACACCTCCCTGAGGTAACCAATCCTCCTGGAGCTTCCAGGAGACCCCGTATGAAAAGCCCTTTAAGCTGTTGGAGAACTGGCTACATCATGGGGGTGTGGCCTAATATGCAAAGGAGTTTATGCTTAAAAAAAAAAAGCAAGCCCTGCTCTTAACCACGACACCCGTCTGGCTCCCAACTCAATCGTGTGGGTCTTAAAGGAGCCCCTGTGGTGCTCTAGTACTTCAGACCAACATGGCTGCCCACCGGAACCATCCTTCATCCCTTCACTGAGAGCCCAAAGCTGATTTCCGCAGCGGGAGGGGGCTTCCAGAGGGTGGAGAGGGGGTACTACATGCGGGCGATCCCCCTTAGAGAGCACACGGCCCCTTCTCTGCAACCTCTACAGCAGAGGGTGTCTACAGGGACTGGTCTGGCGGGCACCCACATTCTTCTCATCAACCAAGTCCGCCGCCGCCTTCATGCCCTCCAGGCACTTGCCGATGATGGGCACCACCTGCTGCTCCGTCTCGGAGAAGATGCCGTAGCCTTCCTTGAGCCGCTGCACCCGCCGCTCATCCATCTCCTGCAGCTTCTGGGCGCGGGAAGAAGGAGAAGGGAAGAGCAAAGAGAAGAGCACACGGGGTCATTTGGGCGGGAGCGCAATGGGAAGCAGCCTGCCGCGAGCCTCTGGGCAAGTCCACCCCACTGGCCAGAGGGGCTTGGTGAGGTGCCAGTCATGGGTTCCTGGCAGCCAGAAGTGAAGAAAACCCTGCTGGTATTCACAGGCGAACAGGAATGGCAGGGGGCGGGGCTTCAAATGCAGCATGCCTCAGAAAAGCCTTCCTCCATTGCCCTCTTGTCTGTTGCTGCTGGGGATTCTTTAAAGAACATCAGAAGAGCCCTGCTGGGTCAGACCAAGGAGGGTCCATCTAGTCCAGCCTCCTGTCTCACACAGTGACCAACCAGTTCCTCTGGAGGGCCAGCAACAGGGCAGAGAGGCCGAGGCCTTCCCCTGAGAAGAACATCAGAAGAGCCCTGCTGGATCAGACCAGGGAGGGTCCATCTAGTCCAGCCTCCTGTCTCACACAGTGGCCAACCAGTTCCTCTGGAGGGCCAGCAACAGGGCAGAGAGGCCGAGGCCTTCCCCTGAGAAGAGCGTCAGAAGAGCCCTGCTGGATCAGACCAGTGAGGGTCCATCTAGTCCAGCCTCCTGTCTCACACAGTGGCCAGCCAGTTCCTATGAAGGGCCAAAAATGGGGCAGAGAGGCCGAGGCCTTCCCCTGAGAAGAACCTCAGAAGAGCCCTGCTGGATCAGACCAGTGAGGGTCCATCTAGTCCAGCCTCCTGTCTCACACAGTGGCCAGCCAGTTCCTCTGGAGGGGCCACAACAGGGCAGAGAGGCCGAGGCCTTCCCCTGAGAAGAACATCAGAAGAGCCCTGCTGGGTCAGACCAGGGAGGGTCCATCTAGTCCAGCCCCCTGTCTCACACAGTGGCCAGCCAGCTCCTCTGGAGGGCCAACAACAGGGCAGAGAGGCCGAGGCCTTCCCCTGAGAAGAACCTCAGAAGAGCCCTGCTGGGTCAGACCAGTGAGGGTCCATCCATTCCAGCCTCCTGTCTCACACAGTGCCCACCCAGTTCCTCTGGAGGGCTTAGAACAGGGCAGAGAGGCCGAGGCCTTCCCCTGAGAAGAACATCAGAAGAGCCCAACTGGATCAGACCAGGGAGGGTCCACCTAGTCCAGCCTCCTGTCTCACACAGTGGCCAGCCAGTTCCTCTGGAGGGCCAACAACAGGGCAGAGAGGCCGAGGCCTTCCCCTGAGAAGAACATCAGAGGAGCCCTGCTGGGTCAGACCAGGGAGGGTCCCTCTGGTCCAGCCTCCTGTCTCACACAGTGGCCAGCCAGTTCCTCTGGAGGGCCAACAACAGGGCAGAGAGGCCGAGGCCTTCCCCTGAGAAGAACATCAGAAGAGCCCTGCTGGATCAGACCAGGGAGGGTCCACCTAGTCCAGCCTCCTGTCTCACACAGTGGCCAGCCAGTTCCTCTGGAGGGCCAACAACAGGGCAGAGAGGCCGAGGCCTTCCCCTGAGAAGAACATCGAAAGAGCCCTGCTGGATCAGACCAGGGAGGGTCCATTTAGTCCAGCCTCCTGCCTCACACAGTGGCCAACCAGTTCCTCTGGAGGGCCAACAACAGGGCAGAGAGGCCGAGGCCTTCCCCTGAGAAGAACATCAGAAGAGCCCTGCTGGGTCAGACCAGGGAGGGTCCATCTAGTCCAGCCTCCTGTCTCACACAGTGGCCAGCCAGTTCCTCTGGAGAGCCAGCAACAGGGCAGAGAGGCTGAGGCCTTCCCCTGAGAAGAACATCAGAAGAGCCCTGCTGGGTCAGACCAGGGAGGGTCCCTCTAGTCCAGCCTCCTGTCTCACAGTGGCCAACCAGTTCCTCTGGAGGGCCAACAACAGGGCAGAGAGGCCGAGGCCTTCCCCTGAGAAGAACATCAGAGGAGCCCTGCTGGGTCAGACCAGGGAGGGTCCCTCTGGTCCAGCCTCCTGTCTCACACAGTGGCCAGCCAGTTCCTCTGGAGGGCCAACAACAGGGCAGAGAGGCCGAGGCCTTCCCCTGAGAAGAACATCAGAAGAGCCCTGCTGGATCAGACCAGGGAGGGTCCACCTAGTCCAGCCTCCTGTCTCACACAGTGGCCAGCCAGTTCCTCTGGAGGGCCAACAACAGGGCAGAGAGGCCGAGGCCTTCCCCTGAGAAGAACATCAGAAGAGCCCTGCTGGGTCAGACCAGGGAGGGTCCATTCAGTCCAGCCTCCTGCCTCACACAGGGGCCAGCCAGTTCCTCTGGAGGGCCAACAACAGGGCAGAGAGGCCGAGGCCTTCCCCTGAGAAGAACATCAGAAGAGCCCTGCTGGGTCAGACCAGGGAGGGTCCATCTAGTCCAGCCTCCTGTTTCACATAGGGGCCAGCCAGTTCCTCTGGAGGGCCAACAATAGGGCAGAGAGGCCGAGGCCTTCCCCTGAGAAGAGCATCAGAAGAGCCCTGCTGGGTCAGACCAGGGAGGGTCCATCTAGTCCAGCCTCCTGCCTCACACAGTGGCCAACCAGTTCCTCTGGAGGGCCAACAACAGGGCAGAGAGGCCGAGGCCTTCCCCTGAGAAGAACATCAGAAGAGCCCTGCTGGGTCAGACCAGGGAGGGTCCCTCTAGTCCAGCTTCCTGTCTCACAGTGGCCAACCACAGTTCCTCTGGAGGGCCAATAACAGGGGACAGAGGCCAAGGCTCTGGGATTCAGAGGCTTACTGCTTCGGAATGTGGAGGTTCCCCGCAGTCACCATGGCTGGTAGCCATTAACAGACATCCTCCAGGAATCCATCTACTTCCCTTTCAAAGCCTTTCTTTCTTGTGGCCATCACTATATCCTTTGGCAGGGAATCTCACATTTTAATCACTCCCTGTGTAAAGCAGGATTTCCTTTTGTCCGGCCTGAACCTCCTGCCCATCAGCTTCATTCGATGCCCTCCAGTTCTTACCATCTTGGGAGAGGGAGAAAATCATTCTCTTTGCCTGCTCTCTCCACCTGGTGCATAACTTTTATAAACCTCTATCAAGTCCCCTCTTCGTCAACTCACTTCTAAACTGAAAATTCCCGACTCTTCAGGTTTTCCTCACAGGGAAGGGGCTCTAGTCCCTAAAACCTATTCATCTTTTTAAGAACATACCAAGTAAGGTAATCCTAACTCCTTTGCATGTTAGGCTACACCCCCCTGATATAGCCAATCTTCTAGGCTTGCCAATCCCCTGGTCCCAGCGTGGGTTCTTCCGCTTTCCCAGGCTCCTTCCTGCCCCCAGTCAGCTGGTCGGCAGGGGGGGGAAGCCCCACCCCCAGAGGACCATGTGACTTTCCCCCTCCGGAGGCTTTACTCTCCGATTGGAAAGGCTTCCTCTTGGGATGGTGTGTCTGTGTTACTTGGAAGAAGTTGGCAGCAACTCGTGAGTAGAGAGGCCAATCCCTCCCTTCAGAGTTGCCAGAAACAGCAGCGGGGAGGGGAGGGAAACGTCTGCTGAGCACTTCATTATTCCCTATGTGGAGATCGATTCTCATAGGGTATAATCGGGAATTGATCTGGAGGTTTCGGGAGCTCTGGGGGAGCTGTTTTTTGAGGTAGAGAGGCACCAAATTTTCAGTATTTTATCTAGTGCCTCTCTCCAAAGTAACCCCCAAGTTTCAAAACGATTGGACCAAGGGGTTCAATTCTATGAGCCCCAAAAGAAGGTGCCCCTATCCTTCATTATTTCCTATGGAAGGAAGACATGTAAAAAGGTGTGCTGTCCCTTTAAATGTGATGGCCAGAACTCCCTTGGGGTTGAATTATGCTGGTCACACCCTTGTTCCTGGCTCCGCCCCAATGTCTCCTGGCTCCACCCCCAAAGTCACCAGATATTTCTTGAATTGGACTTGGCAACCCTACAATCCTCCCACAGCTTACAGGGCTCTTAGTACAGGGGCTAATATAAGCTCCTGAAGGATTGGCTACATCAGGGGGTGTGGCCTAATATGCAAAGGAGCTCTCCTAGAATTCCACCCCTGCATATTAGGCCACACACCCCTGATGTAGCCAATCGTCTCAGAGCTTACAGGGCTCTTAGTACAGGGCCTACTGTAAGCTCCTGGAGGATTGGCTACATCAGGGGGGTGCGGCCTAATATGCAAAGGAGTTCCGGCTCAAAAAAAGCACCAGGTTTCCGCATGCACATTTGAAGTCCCTTCTTACGGCAGAAAGGTGGGAGAAGGACTCAGCCTAGTCCAAACTGAACTGAACGGTCGCCTGGACTTACGCTGAAGATCTGTGGCATCTCCAGGAAGTAGAACTGGCTCTGGTTGCGGTTGAATTTCTGCAAGCAGGAAGCGTACTCGTTCTTGCTCTCCTCAGCCATGTGGCTACGCAAATGGGCCTGCTGTTTAGCCTGCAAGAAGCCAGAAAGAGCTGCCACGTCCATTTATTTGGGGGCGGGGAGAGAGATAAAGGGGTATAAACCTTTCAAATAAATTAATGAGCGGAAAACCTGTATCTCGAGGCCCCAACATTACAGTTGCCAATCCCCAGGTGGGGGCAGGGGATCCCCCGGTTTGGAGGCCCTCCCCCCGCTTCAGGGTCCTCAGAAAGCGGGGGGAGGGGAGGGAAATGTCTGCTGGGAACTCTGTTTTTCCCTATGGAGATTTATTCCCATAGAAAATCATGGAGAATTGATCCACGGGTATCTGGGGCTCTGTGGGGGCTGTTTTTTGGGGCAGAGGCACCAATTTTTCAGTATAGCATCTAGTGCCTCTCCCCAAAATACCCCCCAAGTTTCAAAAACATTGGACCAGGGGGTCCAATTCTATGAGCCCCAAAAGAAGGTGCCCCTATCATTCATTATTTCCTATGGAAGGAAGGAATTGAAAAGTTGTGCCGTCCCTTTAAATGTGATGGCCGGAACTCCCTTTGGAGTTCAATAATGCTTGTCACAGCCTTGATCTTGGCTCCACCCCTAATTTCTCCTGGCTCCACCCCCAAAGTCCCCAGATATTTCTTGAACTGGACTGGGCAACCCTACCCAACATGGTGCCATCGAAAATCTTTCCTCATGCTCACTAAGTGTTTTTAGAAAGGGGGTGGGGCCAGGTGAGGCTTTTGCCCAGCCAGACGTCTGATTGGCCACTGGAGATTTGACTGGTGGTACAGATTTCCTAAAATACTGCTTTGGCGGCAGCTGGGATCCCAAGGGGTCCTGCCCAGACAGAGAGCCACTCTTTTAATTTGGCTCACTGACTTCTCCAGGACACTTACAACAATAAAATGGGATAACCCCCCCCCCCAAGAGAGGGACCCCTGCAATGCTCAGAGAAAAGACAGGAATACAAAGGCGACATGCACTGTGTTGCTGTTATTCATTTTTATATGATGAATCAGCATGCACAAACAGTAAAAGAGTGTTATAAAGAGTTTATTGCTTTGAGCAGTCTAAAGCAGCCAGGGGGGAGGGGAGAGGGGGCCATTTTGTAGAAAAATAGGTGGTGGAGCTCATTAGCATATGCCGTCCCCTCACCAGCCAAAAGCAACCCAACTCAAGAAAGGAGAGCCTCGGGTGAACAAGGCCTGCTTGGGCTGGCTAGAGATCCAGCCAGCCCAAGCAGGCCTCGCTCACCAGGGGCTCTCCTGGGCCACCCTGCCAGTCAAAAGGCCAGCAAGCCACCCACCGCCCAAAATCACATCAGAAGTGGAGAAAGGGTGGCATGGGCTTCTCCAGGGGTTAACGAGGGCTGCTGGGGGCATGGCAAAGCTCCTGGCGGCTGGCTGGCTGGCTGCCCCTAATCCAGGGATTGTTATGCAGCTGCACCCTCTATTCAATGGACAAGATAGGTGGGGAGGAGGAGGGGGAACCCTCAGAAAGGTTCAGGAGTGGTCCTCCTGTGAGCTCCCGCTGAATCCGAGGCCTGCCTGTTCCACTCAGTCTCTGACCTTTTCCACATCTGCCTTGGTAGCGTTGATGTCCTGATCGAGTTTTTCAGCCGTCAGAACCGCTTTCTCGGCTTCCCTGCAGTCGCGCTCGAATCTGCGTTTGCTCTGCGAGGAAGGGACACAGAAGCAATCTCGTGGTGCGATGGATCGTGGCCCCTGGGGGGCTTCCTGACTGAGCATCACAGACCCTGGAGCGGCGAAACGTTTCCAGCAGGAGCTCCTTTGCATATTAGGCCACACCCACCTGATGCAGCCAATCCTCCAAGAGCTTGCAAGGCTTTTTTGTAAGCTCTTGGAGGATTGGCTACAACAGCAGGGTGCGGCCTAATATGCAAAAGAGCTCCTGCTAGAGTTTCACCCTTGAGGATTAATCAAAATTTTGGGGCTGTAAGAGATTTCCCCCCCAAAGGATACAACACAGGGGAGTCTGGGGTCAACAGGGACACAGCAGATTCACTTTCAGCTTTGTCACCCTCTTTCTTCCGTTCATTAATCCCATAATCGTTTTAAAGAACGGACGGAGGGCACATTCGCTGAATAAAAGGCCTCATTCAGGCCTCTGCAAGACATTTCTGTCCAACAAATATCTGGGGAATTCCAAGGGAAACAGTACCCCCACAGCTCTGCTCCCTCTGCCTAAGCAACAGACGTAGCTGCATGTCTTCTATTCAACAGGGCTCTCTTACACCGGGCACTGGGCGTAGAGCAGGGGGGTTGGACTCATTTGTTATGAGGGCCGGATCTGACATAAACGAAACCTTGTCAGGTTGGGGCCATGTGGGTCATAAAATGTAATGCCAGGGAGCAGACACAGACGAACAAAATTAAGAAAAAGATATTGAATTTATATAAGAACACAAGAGAAGTCATGTTGGATCAGGCCAATGGCCCATCCAGTCCAACACTCTGTGTCACACAGTGGCCAATATATGTGTTTGTGTGTGTGTATATATATATATCTATTCCCCTCTTGAAGTTGGCTATGCTTGTAGCCGCCACCACCTCCTGTGACAGTGAATTCCACATGTTAATCACCCTTTGGGTGAAGAAGGACTTCCTTTTATCCGTTTTAACCCGACTGCTCAGCAATGTCATTGAATGCCCACGAGTTCTTGTATTGTGAGAAAGGGAGAAAAGGACTTCTTTCTCTACTTTCTATATCCCACCCTATACTCTGAATCTCAGAGAGGTCACAATATCCTTTACCATCCCCCCACGCCAGAAAAGACGCCCTGTGAGGTAGGTGGGACTGAGAGAGCTCTCCCAGAAGCTGCCCTTTCAAGGACAGCTCTACGAGAGCTATGGCTGACCCAAGGCCATTCCAGCAGCTGCAAGTGGAGGAGTGGGGAATCAAACCCGGTTCTCCCAGGTAAGAGAGAACGTTTTGTTTATTTAATAGTCTCTGATAACTCACACCTCTTGTTCTGAATTACTGCATCAAAAACTGGAGACCATGTCTGCGCTGGAGCAATCTTGAGTATGCTGTTCAGGTGTGTATCTGGAAGTTACAAACCTACTTTTGATATGCTCATGGGTCTGCTTGGACCCTTCCGGGAGCCTGATCTGGTCCCCTGGCTGCATTTTTAGCACCCCTGTCCTATAGTATTAATCTTCCCCTTTAGAACACAACTCACATTTTCAAGTTGCTTGAAGGAATTCTCCAGCTGCTGCTGAGCCCTTCTGCCCTCTTGCAAGTGCTGGGAAGAGAAGAGAAGGTTATAAGAACAGAAGTCTTCATTAAGAAATATCATCTGAGAAGAGTCCGAATGACGTTATATTCCATTCGCTCTGCTCCCCCACGGTCCCACTCCTTGAACATATGAAGCTGCCTTCTACTGAATCAGACCTTTGGTCCATCAAAGTCAGTATTGTCTTCTCAGACTGGCAGCGGCTCTCCAGGGTCTCAAGCTGAGGTTTTTCACACCTATTTGCCTGGACCCTTTTTTGGAGATGCCGGGGATTGAACCTGGGACTGTCTGCTTCCCAAGCAGATGCTCTACCACTGAGCCACCGTCCCTCCCCAAGAGTCCGCACACTCAGCCACTGCACCAAACTGGGGGATACTTTACCGATTTCTTCTCCTGCTTCAGCTCCTGAGAGTACTTGGCCAGCTCCACACATATCCGCGTCAGGAGGTTCTCTGCTACGATCTCACGCTGGCCGGCAAAGTCGTTCAGTTCCCGCACCACTTGCAGGAAGGCCTGGTACTGGCAGAACCTGCCGAAAAGGAAACAGCTGTCAGTGGATCGAATGCTTCGCTGGCTGCCTCCTTCCTCAAGAGAACACACAGTCTGCTCTGGGCCTTCACGGGCTGGGGAGATGGTGCCTACTCTTTTGACTCCTTGGCATGGGAGATGTAATTGGAAGGGGGGGGGGTGTCAGCAAAAGAACGATTGCTTTGTAGACAGAGATGGTCCACACTTGCTGTAGAATAACAACATTTCAAGACAGTGTCAGACTTTATCATGGCTGCCTCATTTTAAAAACAAAAAAACTGAGAGTATAGAGAACCCAGTGAATATTTTGGTATAATGATATATCGATAACAATCTTAAAGAGTTTCTAGAAACGTTCCCTCTAAGCTGTGCAGTCTTGTGAGCAAAAATTCTACTTTGTGAGCTCGTGGCATTAATGTTGTGAGCTACTGCATAACTTAGCTTGTTCTGGGGCCATTTTTCCTGAGCTAAGACAAAACTGTGTGAGCCAGAGGCGAAAAAAAACCCATGAGCTATCTCAGCTTAGAGGGAACACTGGTCTCTAGCCCTTTTCCTTGTGGAGTTATATGGGGGAAAGTACATATACTTCAATAAAATGGGCTAGAGACGGGATGCTGGACTAGATGGATCCTCACTAGTCTGATCCAGCAGGGCTCTTCTGATGTTATTCTCAGGGGAAGGCCTCGGCCTCTCTGCCCTGTTGTTGCCCTCCAGAGGAACTGGCTGGCCACTGTGTGAGACAAGAGGCTGGACTAGATGGGCCCTCCCTGGTCTGACCCAGCAGGGCTCTTCTGATGTTATTCTCAGGGGAAGGCCTCGGCCTCTCTGCCCTGTTGTTGCCCTCCAGAGGAACTGGCTGGCCACTGTGTGAGACAGGAGGCTGGACTAGGTGGACCCTCCCAGGTCTGATCCAGCACGGCTCTTCTGATGTTATTCTCAGGGGAAGGCCTCAGCCTCTCTGCCCTGTTGTTGCCCTCCAGAGGAACTGGGTGGCCACTGTGTGAGACAGGAGGCTGGACTAGGTGGACCCTCCCTGGTCTGACCCAGCAGGGCTCTTCTGATGTTATTCTCAGGGGAAGGTCTCGGCCTCTCTGCCCTGTTGTTGCCCTCCAGAGGAACTGGGTGGCCACTGTGTGAGACAGGAGGCTGGACTAGGTGGACCCTCCCTGGTCTGACCCAGCAGGGCTCTTGTGATGTTCTTCTCAGGGGAAGGCCTCGGCCTCTCTGCCCTGTTGTTGGCCCTCCAGAGGAACTGGCTGGCCACTGTGTGGGACAGGAGGCTGGACTAGATGGGCCCCCACTGGTCTGATCCAGCAGGGCTCTTCTGATGTTCTTCTCAGGGGAAGGCCTTGGCCTCTCTGCCCTGTTGCTGGCCCTCCAGAGGAACTGGCTGGCCACTGAGTGAGGCAGGAGGCTGGACTGGTCTGATCCAGCAGGGCCCTTCTTGTGTTCTTACTGGGCTGAGGGCAAATAAACTGTTACCAGGTATGCTAAGACAGAACTCCATGTTTAGATCTTGGCAAGAAATCTGAAATAGAGCTAATCTAGGTTCTTCTCCCAGATTCTTCTGTTTTGAGAATGCATGGGATGAAGTGAGCACAAGACAGGCTTTCTGGCAGAGATGCAAACATGGCACAGTCCTTACTTTGACTCCGGGTCTTCCCGCGACGTCCTCTTGGGAAGATGCTTTTTTACTAAATTCCTGTCCAAAAAAAGGAGAGAAAAATAAGCATGTAGGAGGTGGATGAAAACAATCGTCTTTATCGGCAACAACGTCTTCGTTCCATCGGTTTGTTTGACAAATCTAAGCACAGAGGCTTGGGTGAACATTCCAAAAAATAATTCCAATCCAGCAAGTCAAAGGTCTAATTAATTTTGTATGACTATTTCCACAAGCTACATAACCCTAGAACAGGGGTGTCAAACATGCGGCCGGAAGGCTGAATCAGGACCCCGGAGGGCTCCTATCAGACCCACAAGCAACTCATTGTCGTCTGCTTCCTTCTCCCCCTCTCTTGCTTCCTTCTGCATCACCGCTTGTGTTGCCAGGCTTGCCCAATCGCACAGGAGCTACAGAGCAAAGCTCTTCCCTTGGGGAGGAAGTGGGGGAAGGGGAGCTTGCTATGCCAGGCTTTCTCAATCGCACAGCAGAGCTACTTAGCTAAGCCTCCCTTCCTTCTGTCGGCTGAGGCTCAGCAAGTCAGTGAGGTGGATTAGGCTGAGTGTGTGTGTTTCTGTTCTTTATAAAGTGTATATCTTCCATACCTGACGTTACATTTTATGACACACAAGGCCTGGCCCAGCAAGGTGAAGATTCGGCCCTCATAACAAATGAATTCGACACCCCTGCCATAGAAGGTTCTCTCTGGGGTGCCTTGGGTAGGACCGACTCCCCCCTCCCCACCCTTGTGTGTGTTTGTGTGTGTTGTTATTTATCTTTCATTTCTAGTCTACCTTTCCTCACTGGGCCTGAAGGTGGATTATAGTATGGCAGAACTATCTAGAAAAGTGATTGCAAAACACGGCAACATTTGAATAACATTTGAATCTAATACCGGGTATGAGTTTTTGTATCCTTATCTCCCTACACATACTAAGTCACTCTGTTCTCGCTTATACCCAGAATTAAACATTGTTGGCCTTACACATGCCACTGGACTGGAATCTGGGAGGAGAAAAACCATACCAGGAATATTGGTGGGGGCGGGGGGATAAAATCTGACGTAAGGACACATCTTAAAATAAAAAGCAATAATCGCTGAGGGCGTCCTGTGGAACAGAATATCCCGGCACAGAAAGGAAGAGAAGACAGAAGGCTACAATAATGCGTCTCCAGCTTGGGAAGCAAAATAACCACCCACCGCCTACTTCCTTCCAGGATGAAGGAGGAAATAAACTTCTCTGGTTCTCCACAGGGGAAGACACAGAGACACGAGAATTCTCCACTCAACAGTACAATACTCTGGGAATTCTCCATTCATTTCAATAAGACTTTCACAGCAAGCACTTTCTGAGGAACCCCACTGCTATATTGCCTTGGAAATGTAAACCACACACTGATGCAGAAGCCACCAGCAGGCTCAACAAAAGCGCTGTTTGATTTTGCAGCATTACAACATTCACAGCCATAGTTGCCAACTGCCACTGTGGCCGTGGTGTCAAACATGCGAATCAGGCCCCTGGAAGGTTCCTATGAGGCCCCTGAGTGACTGGCTCTCATCTGCTTCCTTCTCCCTCCCTCTTGCTTCCTTCTGCATCACAGCTTGCTTTCCCAGGCTTGTTCAGGAGCTACAGAGGAAAGCCTCTGTTTTCTGCATTGGCTGAGGCTCCTCCCTTGGGGTGGAAGGGGAAGAGTTTGCTTTGCTAGGCTCTCTCAATCGCACAGCAGAGCTACTGAGCCAAGCCTCTCTTCCTTCTATTGGCTGAGGTTCCTCCCCCTCCTGGTCTCCTGGGGAAGGAAGGAAAGAGCCAGAGCTTCCTTTGCCCAGTTCCCTGAATCGCACGGGAGAGATGCAAAGAAAGCACCTTTAACACCAACAAATGCTAATGTTTTAAGATTTTTTTTAAAAAAACCTTTTGTGCTTGTCTGGGTCCTTTTAAAAGTTTCTCTGCTACCTAATCTTAAATAGGTACACACAAGGCCCGGCCTGACATGGCGCAGCCCGACAAGGTAGGGTGCCAATCCCCAGGTGGGGGCAGGGGATCCTCCAGTTTGGAGACCCTCCTCCTGCTTCAGGATCATCAGAAAGCACGGGGGGGGGGGATGTCTACATGGCACTCCATTATTCCCTACAGAGACCGATTCCTATAGGGTATAATGGAGAATTGATCCACAGGTATCTGGGGTTCGGGGGGGGCCTGTTTTTTTGAGTTAGAGGCACCAAATTTGCAGCATAGCATCCAGTGCCTCTCCTCAAAACACCCTCCAAGGTTCAAAAAGATTGGACCCAGGGGTCCAATTCCATGAGCCCCCAAAGAAAGTGCCCCTATCCTTCATTATTTACAATGGAGGGAAGGCATTTAAAAGGTGTGCGGTCCCTTTAAATGTGATGGCCAGAACTCCCTTTGGAGTTCATTGATGCTTGTCACAACCTTTCTCCTGGCTCCACCCCCAAATATTTCTTGAATTGGACTTGGCAACCTTACGACAAGGTCTCATTATGTCAGATTTGGTCCACATAACAAAATGAATTGGACATCCTGGGCTCCAGAGCTTCTGGGATTACAACTGATCTCCAAGCGACAGAGATCCGTTTACCTGGAGGAAATGATCAGTTTGGTAGATGACACCAAAAATGGCAGTCTCCAGAAACCAGGAGAACACTTCGGTCCACCAGGTCATTCCTCCAAGGACTTAAAGGTCGCCACAGTTTCGACAGAAACATTTCAAAAACAAAACCCAAGGGTGAAGCTGCGGAACTGGAATTCATATGTAAGTCTGACTCAGTCAGATTTGAATTGAATCGAATAAGGGCTTTGGATGGTGATCTCATTGCCAGAAGTACCTGCCTTTCCCTTTCAGGTATCCCATTCAAGATTCATCCCCTGAAGGAAAGGGAGACGCCCTGCCTGGATTGCACATGCTGCCTTTTCCATGACTTCTGCAACTGCTTTGCAATTACATGGCCCCACTTCCTGCATCCCCTCCCCCCTCCCCGAGCAACTCTATATCTCTGGCCAGTTTCTACAGACCCTCCTTTCACCCACGACTGGATCTACATGTTTTTGGAGTGGGGGAAAAATTAAAAAATGATGCCCCCTTATGGGCCCATAGAATAGAATGGACTCCATACTGAATTTGGCACCCCCCCCATCCGATGGCACCTGGGGCAAGCGCCCCCCCCCTCTGCTCCCCCCCTAGATCCGGCCCTGCATTCACCTGACAAACAGCTGTATTTCTTGAAAGCTTATGCTTCAATAACATTTGTTAGTCTTAAAGGTGCTACAGAACATGAGAGAAGCCATGTTGGATCAGGCCAATGGCCCATACAGTCCAACACTCTGGGTCACATAAGAACATAAGAGAAGCCCTGTTGGATCAGGCCAGTGGTCCCTCCAGTCCAACACTCTGTGTCACATAAGAACATAAGAGAAGCCATGTTGGATCAGGCCAATGGCCCATCCAGTCCAACACTCTGTGTCACATAAGAGAAGCCATGTTGAATCAGGCCAATGGCCCATCCAGTCCAACACTGTGTCACATAAGAACGTAAGAGAAGCCATGTTGGATCAGGCCAATGGCCCATCCAGTCCAACACTCTGTGTCACATAAGAGAAGCCATGTTGAATCAGGCCAATGGCCCATCCAGTCCAACACTCTGTGTCACATAAGTACATAAGAGAAGCCATGTTGGATCAGGCCAGTGGCCCATCCAGTCCAACACTCTGTGTCACATAAGAACATAAGAGAAGCCATGTTGGATCAGGCCAGTGGCCCATCCAGTCCAACACTCTGTGTCACATAAAAACATAAGAGAAGCCATGTTGGATCAGACCAATGGCCCCTCCAGTCCAACACTCTGGGTCACATAAGAACATAAGAGAAGCCATGTTGGATCAGGCCAATGGCCCATCCAGTCCAACACTCTGTGTCACATAAGAGAAGACATGTTGAATCAGGCCAATGGCCCATCCAGTCCAACATTCTGTTTCACATAAGAACATAAGAGAAGCCATGTTAGATCAGGCCAGTGGCCCATCCAGTCTAACACTCTGTGCCACATAAGAACATAAGAGAAGCCATGTTGGATCAGACCAATGGACCCTCCAATCCAACACTCTGTGTCACACAGTGGCCAAAAAACCCAGGTGCCATCAGGAGGTCCACCATTGGGGCCAGGACACTAGAAGCCCTCCTACTGTGCCCCACACAAGCACCAATACAGAGCATCCCTGCCCCAGACGGAGTTCCATCAATACCCTGTGGGTAAGAGCTACTGATGGACCTCTGCTCCAGATGTTGATCCAATTCCCTCTTGAAGCCCTCCCAGTGTTGCCCTCCCCCCCAGCACCAAGAATACAGAGCATCACTGGACTCTGGTCTCCCCCCTACAGATCCCACCCTCCTCAGAATCCACCCCTGAAACCCGCAGGCATTTCCCATCTGGGAGCGGGCATCCCACCACACCTTCTGTTGATTTGCAGTTCCTGGGTGCCAAATCATATGCGATTCAAGAGGCTGTTCATTAGAGCCTTCACTGCAGAAACAGGCCAACCAAGCAGCCGCGGCGGTGACAGATTCAGATGGGGCTTGGATGCTGGGACAGCAGTTTGCTAAAATCCTTTCTCCCCACGCCTTTTCCTGGTGCAGATAGATTGTCTCTTCCCTGCAACCCACTTGACCCCTGTCAACTTCACCCTCATACATTCCGGCAGATTCATGTGCAGAGCCTTGTCAGTATGAAGCAAGAGAAGAAAGTTTGAGTCCAATGGCACCTTTAAGACCAACAAGTTTAATTCCGGGGAAAAGCTTTTGTGTGCTTCAGAGATGTGTGCATGCACAGGAAAGCTTATATAAGCCGAGAATTAAACTTTGCTGGTCTTAAAGGTGCCGCTGGACTCAAACTCTGTTCTATGCTAGGGGTGGCCAAACTTGCCTTTCAAGGACAACCTCTGCCAGAGCTACGGCTGACCCAAGGCCATTCCAGCAGCTGCAAGTGGAGGAGTGGGGAATCAAACCCGGTTCTCCCAGATAAGAGAGCTACGGCTGACCCAAGGCCATTCCAGCAGCTGCAAGTGGAGGAGTGGGGAATCAAACCCGGTTCTCCCAGATAAGAGAGCTCTGGCTGACCCAAGGCCATTCCAGCAGGTGCAAGTGGAGGAGTGGGGAATCAAACCCGGTTCTCCCAGATAAGAGAACTCTGGCTGACCCAAGGCCATTCCAGCAGCTGCAAGTGGAGGAGTGGGGAATCAAACCCGGTTCTCCCAGATAAGAGAGCTCTGGCTGACCCAAGGCCATTCCAGCAGGTGCAAGTGGAGGAGTGGGGAATCAAACCTGGTTCTCCCAGATAAGAGAGCTCTGGCTGATCCAAGGCCATTCCAGCAGGTGCAAGTGGAGGAGTGGGGAATCAAACCTGGTTCTCCCAGATAAGAGAGCTCTGGCTGACACAAGGCCATTCCAGCAGCTGCAAGTGGAGGAGTGCAGAAGCAAACCCGGTTCTCCCAGATAAGAGAGCTCTGGCTGACCCAAGGCCATTCCAGCAGCTGCAAGTGGAGGAGTGGGGAATCAAACCCGGTTCTCCCAGATAAGAGAGCTCTGGCTGACCCAAGGCCATTCCAGCAGCTGCAAGTGGAGGAGTGGGGAATCAAACCCAGTTCTCTCAGATAAGAGTCAGCACACTTAACCACTACACCAAACTGGCTCTTAAGAATCACATGTGTCTCCTGAGCTGTAGTTTGGCCACCCCTGTTCTATACCTTCCGCCAATTCAGCTGTGAACTAAAAAGAGCTAGCAAAAGCGTTGAAAGGGACCAGAAAAACAGAGGTTAATTCTACCATTTTAAAGACACGGCTTAGCCCGGCTTCCTCCCTGGACTGGCTGTCTACACAGTCTCTCTGCATTTGCGTGTCCAACCCATTCCAGGTGTGGCCAATGGTAGTTCTCCAGATGTTTTTGGCCTACAACTCCCATCAGCCCCAGCCAGCATGGCCAATGGCTGAGGCTGATGGGAGTTGTAGGCCAAAAACATCTGGAGAGCTACCGCTGGCCACCCCTGGCCTATGCAAATGCTAATGTCCTCGGCTATCCTTTCTATTGTGCCTGCTTGCTATCAAGGCAAGAGAAAAACAGAGGTGGTTTGCCATTGTCTACCTCTCCGTAGCTGCTCCCAACTTCCTTGGCGGGGGGGGGGGGGGCGTCTTTCATTCAAAGACTAAACTGGGCCAACCCTGTTTCATTTCTGAGATCTGACGAGGTCAGACTAGCCTGGGCTATTGAGGTCAGGCCAAGAGATGAACAGAGGTGGTTTGCCCTTGCCTGCCTCTGCGTAACAACCCTGGGATTTCCTTGGTGGTCTCCCATCCAAGTACTAAGCAGGCCTGAGATCCGATGAAATCTAGCTAGTCTGGGCTATCAAGGTCAGGGCAAGGAATGAGCAGAGGCAGCTTGCCCTTGCCTGCCTCTGCACAGCGACCCTGGACTTCCTTGGTGGTCTCCCATCCAAGTACTAATCAGGGCCCAACCTGCTTAGCTTCTGAGACCTGATGAGATCGGGACAGCCTGGGCCATCCAGGTCAAGGCGGACGAACAAAGGTGGTTGGCCATCGCCTGCCTCTCCATAGCAACCCTGTTCTTCCTTGGAGGTCTCCCATCCAAATACTGACCACTGTCAACGTCTGAGATCTCATGAGATCTGATGAGATCGGGCTATCCTGGACCACCCAGGTCAAGGCATGAGATGAACAGAGGTGGTCGGCCGTTGCCTGCCTCTGCGTAGCCACCCTGGATTTCCTTGGTGGTCTCCCATCCAAGTTCTAATCAGGTCCAACTCTGCTTAGCTTCCAAGACTGGGCTAGCCTGGGCCATCCGGTCAAGGAAAGAGACATGCAAAGATGGTTGGCCTTTGCCTGCCTCTGCAAAGCGACCCTGAACTTCCTTGGTGGTCTCTCATCCAAGTACTGACCAGCACCAACCCTGCTTAGCTTCTGAGATGTGGTGAGATCAAGGTAGCCTGGGCCATCCAGGTCAAGGCAAGAGCTGAATAGAGGTGATTTGCCCTTGCCTGCCTCTGCGTAGCAACCCTGGGTTTCCTTGGTGGTCTCTCCTACCCAAGGACTAACCAAGGCCAGCTCTGCTTAGCTTCTGACAAGATCTGGCTAGACTGGGCTGTCCAGCTAAGAAGAAGAAGAAGAAGATATTGGATTTATATCCCGCCCTCCACTCCGAAGAGTCTCAGAGCGGCTCACGATCTCCTTTACCTTCCTCCCCCCACAACAGACAGCCTGTGAGGTAGATGAAGATATTGGATTTATATCCTGCCCTCCACTCCGAAGAGTCTCAGAGCGGCTCACAATCTCCTTTACCTTCCTCCCCCCACAACAGACACCCTGTGAGGTAGATGAAGATATTGGATTTATATCCTGCCCTCCACTCCGAAGAGTCTCAGAGCGGCTCACCATCTCCTTCACCTTCCTCCCCCACAACAGACACCCTGTGAGGTGGGTGGGGCTAGAGAGGGCTCTCACAGCAGCTGCCCTTTCAAGGACAACCTCTGCCAGAGCTAAGGCTGACCCAAGGCCATGCTAGCAGGTGCAAGTGGAGGAGTGGGGAATCAAACCCGGTTCTCCCAGATAAGAGTCCGCAAACTTAACCATTACACCAAACCGGCTCTCCAACACCAAACTGGCTCTCCAACTAAGAGATGAACAAAGGTGGTTTTGCCCTTGCCTGCCTCTGCACAGCAACCCTGGGTTTCCTTGGTGGTCTCCCATCCAATTACTGACCAGCGCCAACCTCGCTTAGCTTCTGAGATCTGACGATCAGGACATTTTATTCACGTACAGAAGGGTGGCCAACGGTAGCTCTCCAGATGGTTTTTTTTGCCTACAACTCCCATCAGCCCCAGCCATTGGCCATGTTGGCTAGGGCTGATGGGAGTTGTAGACAAAAAAAACATCTGGAGAGCTACCGTTGGCCACCTCTGAGGTACAATATGGATCTCCATCCCCCGCCCCCCATGGAGTAAACAACACCATAAAGGGGTGTTTTGCCCTGGGAAACTGTGTGTGTGAGTGGGAAGGGGGGGTAACTCCCCAATACCACATCCCCAAACCAAATCTGAGTGAGGCTGCCGCTGTTTCCAATCTTTTTTAAAAAGGAAAAGCATTATCTTTCCTCTAAGCCGCTTAATGTTTTCTTTTTGTGTGTGCGTGAAAAGCATCGGCAGTTCAAGAACCATTTTTACGCCAAACGGCTGAAAAGCCAAAAATATCCGTCTTGTTTTTCAAGTTCCTCAGCTGGGTTTCTTCCGAATGTTCCAATTTTTTTAAAAAAGCAGAAAGGAGGGAAACCAAGCTGCCGGACAACATAACAGCGCAAGGCGTTTTCAGGTGAGGGGCCCCGAGGAGGCGGTGGGATTCTGCCTCACTCCTCTCAGGTGACATAATCTGGGAAGGGGGCTTGGCTTTCACCTTTCCTTTCAATGGGTGCTGTCCTTTCCACCTTGGACAGACGCACACAACACAAGAAAAAGGAGTATCACCCAACGTTAGGGTGGCCAGGACCAATTCAAGAAATATCTGGGGACTTTGGGGGTGGAGCTGGAGACTTTAGGGGTGGAGCCAGATTGCAAGAAGCACAACTGAACTCCAAAGGGAGTTCTGGCCATCACGTTTAAAGGGGCAGCGCACCTTTTAAATGCCTTCCCACCACTGGAAAGAATGATGGATAGAGGCACCTTCTTTTGAGGCTCATCGAACTGGACACTCTGGTTCAATCTTTTCGAGACTTGGACAGTGTTTTGAGGAGAGGCTCTGGATGCTATGCTGAAAATTTGGTGCCTCTGCCTCAAAAAACAGTCCCCCCACCCCAGATATTCACAGACCAATTCTCCATTATATCCTAGGGGAATCGGTCTCCATAGGGATTAATGGAGTGCCCAGCAGACATTTCCCCCCTCCCACACACAAATTTTCTTTTTGATTAAACAATTTTATTTGGTAATATATGGTAAATATATCCAATACTAATAAAATATTAATAAACACTTACTACCTTCCCCATACATTACGCTTTCCCCTCCTCCCCTTCCCCAAAATCTTGACTTCCGCCTGTGCAAATTCTAAAATTCTAATATCAAAAGATATCTTTAACTTGAAAAGAATCTTAATTAAAAAAAGAAAATATATATATATCATTTTGCAGAGAAATAAAAACCCCCCACATTTCTTATACTTTATAAAGTTACACCCAGTTATTATAGTTCATCTTTTTTCTTCTAAAAACCTAAGTGGTATTCTCAAAAATCACCCAATGTCCTTTTACTTTCCATTCTTTTTCTCTATACTGAATTTATCCCAATCCATTTTAAATCCCTCTAAATCATAGTCTTTCAGGATTCTTGTAAGTTTATCCATTTCACTCCATGACACGACTTTTACAACCCAGTCCCATTTTTCTGGTACTTTATCTTGCTTCCACAACTACACATATAATGTCCTAGCAGCTGAAAGCAAGCACACACACAAACTTTCTGATGACCCTGAAGCATGGGGAAGGCCTCCATACTGGAGAATCCTCTGCCCCCACCTGGGGATTGGCAACCCTACTCTCTCGAGAGAGGAGAGGGACGGTGGCTCAGTGGCAGAGCATCTACTTGGTAAGCAGAAGGTCCCAGGTTCAATCCCCGGCATCTCCAGTTAAAAGGACCAAGCAGGATGGGAAAGACCCTGACCTGAGACCCGGCTCAGTAGTAGAGCATCTGCTGTGTAAGCAGGAGGTCCCAGGTTCAATCCCCAGCATCTCCAACTCAAAAGGGTCCAGGCAAAGAGGCATGAAAAACCTCAGCTGGAGACCTTGGAGAGCCATGAATGGGGCTGTGGCTCAGTGGCAGAGCATATGCTTGGTGAGCAGGAGGTCCCAGGTTCAATTCCCGGTATCTCTAACTAAAAAGGGTCCAGGCAAGTAGGTGTGAAAAACATCAGCTTGAGACCCTAGAGAGCGGCTGCCAGTCTGAGTAGACAATACTGACTTTGATGGACCAAAGAGGGTCTGATTCAGTAGAAGACAGCTTTATATGTTCATATATTTGGGGAGGGACAGTGGCAGAGCATCTGCTTGGAAAGCAGAAGGTCCCAGGTTCAATCCCCGGCATCTCCAACTAAAAAGGGTCCAGGCAAAGAGGTGTGAAAAACCTCAGCTTGAGATCCTGGAGAGTCGCTGCCAGTCTGAGGAGACAAGACTGACTTTGATGGACCCAGGGGCGGGTCTGATTCTGTAGAAGGCAGCTTCATCTGTCCAAAGATTCCTGCTGCCCCCTCGGACTGAGAGAGGCTTCCCGCTTGTCCGCTAAAGACTGAGCTTTTCCAGCCTCCACTGTTTCCCCTCTGAGAGTGCAAACCAATCCCATAAGCAGCCGAAGGGCTACTCTGCAAAGAAGGGTGGGGGGCTGCCGGCAGGAAGTGGAGGCCTCTTCCGTTTAGGGGCCTGGGTGTCTGTTGTGGGGAGGGGAAGATAAAGGAGATTGTGAGCTGCTCTGAGACTCTGAGTGGAGGGCAAACTGGAGAGCCGGTTTGGCGTAGTGGTGAAGTGTGCGGACTCTTAGCTGGGAGAACCGGGTTTATTTCCACACTCCTCCACTTGCAGCTGCTGGAATGGCCTTGCTCTTGCAGAGGCTGTCCTTGAAAGGGCAGCTTCTGTTAGAGCTCTCTCAGACCCACCCACCTCACAAGGGTGTCTGTTGTGGGGGGAGGAAGATAAAGGAGACTGGGAGCTGCTCTGAGACTGAGATTTGGAGTGGAGGGCGGGATTTAAATCCAATATCATCTTCTTCTATCTTATGAGGGCCAGATCTGACATAAATGAGACATTGTTGGGCCGGGCCATGTGTGTAACTATTTTAAGATTAGGTAGCAGAGAGAGAAACTTTATAAAGGACACAAACACAATTTTTTTTTTAAAAAAAACACACCTTAAAATAAAAGATGCTTAAAACATTAGCACTCATTGGATTTAAATGTGCTTTCTTTGTAGCTCTCCCATGAGATCCAGGGAACTGGGCAAAGGAAGCTCTGGCTCTTTCCTTCCTTCCCCAGGGGATCAGGAGGGGAAGGAGTCTCAGCCAATAGAAGGAAGAAAGGGTTGGCTCAGTAGCTCTGCTGCGTGATTGAGAGAGCTTGGAAAAACCAACTCTGCCTCCCATTGTTCTTCCCCAAGGGAGGAGCCTCAGCCGATGGAGATAACAGAACAATACAAGATAACCACCGGAAGCAATAAAACTTTCACACCAAGCATGTAAATATCCGTTTACAAAACCAAGGAACACTGAACATTCTTGACATTTTCCCAACAAAGTCTCTCAACCATCGCAAAGAATGACAGCCTCTTCAAATAGGACTTAATGAAGACGTGGGTGAAGTCTTTAAATTCTTAGTGTTCCACTCGCGATGGTTCAGAGAAAATAAGGAACCGCTTTTGAAAGGACTCGTCATGGTTTCAGTAGTTCTTTCTCAGCCTCTTTCTCCCGACGTTACATGGAGCCACAGCTCTACTCTTTGCAACATGGATCCACGCATGCTCTAATTTACTGCTACCGGCTCTTCATCCCCTGGGGAAGGAAGGAAAAAGCCAGAGCTTCCTTTGAAGCAAGCTTTCCCTCCCCTTCTTCCTCCCCAAGGGAGGAGCCTCAGCCAATGGAGATAATAGAGGCTTTCCTCTGTAGCTCCTGTGCAACTGAGCAAGCCTGGCAGAGCAAGCTGTGATGCAGAAGGAAGCAAGAGAGAGGGAGAAGGAAGTAGATGACAGCCAGTTCTTCAGGGGCCTAATAGAAGCCCTCTGGGGGCCTGATTTGGCCCCCGGGGCTGTATGTTCGACACCCCTGTTCTGGAACCCACTCGAAGAAGAAGAAGAAGAAGAAGAAGAAGAAGAAGAAGAAGAAGATGATGATGATATTGGATTTATATCCCACCCTCCACTCCGAAGAGTCTCAGAGTGACTCACAATCTCCTTTACCTTCCTCCCCCACAACAGACACCCTGTGAGGTGGGTGGAGCTGAGAGGACTCTCACAGCAGCTGCAATTTCAAGGACAACCTATGCCAGAGCTATGGCTGACCCAAGACCATTCCAGCAGCTGCAAGTGGAGGAGTGGGGAATCAAACCCGGTTCTCCCAGATAAGAGAGCTCTGGCTGACCCAAGGCCATTCCAGCAGGTGCCAGTGAAGGAGTGGGGAATCAAACCCGGTTCTCCCAGATAAGAGAGCTGTGGCTGGTCCAAGGCCATTCCAGCAGCTGCAAGGGGAGGAGTGGGGAATCAAACCCGGTTCTCCCAGATAAGAACATAAGAACATAAGAGAAGCCATGCTGGATCAGGCCAACGGCCCATCAAGTCCAACACTCTGTGTCACACAGTGGCAAAAAAATTTATATACACACATACACTGTGGCTAATAGCCACTGATGGACCTGTGCTCCATATTTTTATCTAAACCCTTCTTGAAGATGGCTATACTTGTAGCCGCCACCACCTCCTGTGGCAGTGAATTCCACATGTTAATCACCCTTTGGGTGAAGAAGTACTTCCTTTTATCCGTTTTAACCTGTCTGCTCAGCAATTTCATCGAATGCCCACGAGTTCTTGTATTGTGAGAAAGGGAGAAAAGTACTTCTTTCTCTACTTTCTCCATCCCATGCATTATCTTGTAAACCTCTATCATGTCACCCCGCAGTCGACGTTTCTCCAAGCTAAAGAGTCCCAAGCGTTTCAACCTTTCTTCATAGGGAAAGTGCTCCAGCCCTTTAATCATTCTAGTTGCCCTTCTCTGGACTTTCTCCAATGCTATAATATCCTTTTTGAGGTGCGGCGACCAGAACTGCACACAGTACTCCAAATGAGACCGCACCATCGATTTATACAGGGGCATTATGATACTGGCTGATTTGTTTTCAATTCCCTTCCTAATAATTCCCAGCATGGCGTTGGCCTTTTTTATTGCAAACGCACACTGTCTTGACATTTTCAGTGAGTTATCTACCACGACCCCAAGATCTCTCTCTTGGTCAGTCTCTGCCAGTTCACACCCCATCAACTTGTATTTGTAGCTGGGATTCTTGGCTCCAATGTGCATTACTTTGCACTTGGCCACATTGAACCGCATCTGCCACGTTGACACCCACTCACCCAGCCTCAACAGATCCCTTTGGAGTTCCTCACAATCCTCTCTGGTTCTCACCACCCTGAACAATTTAGTGTCATCCGCAAACTTGGCCACTTCACTGCTCACTCCCAACTCTAAATCATTTATGAACAAGTTAAAGAGCATGGGACCCAGTACCGAGCCCTGCGGCACCCCACTGCTTACCATCCTCCACTGCGAAGACTGCCCATTTATACTCACTCTCTGCTTCCTATTACTCTGCCAGTTTTTGATCCACAAGAGGACCTGTCCTTTTACTCCATGACTCTCAAGCTTTCTAAAGAGCCTTTGATGTGGAACTTTATCAAAAGCTTTCTGGAAGTCAAGGTAAACAAGAGTCCGCATACTTAACCGCTACACCAAACTGGCTCTCCTGAAGCAGCCCTTCTCTCCAGGAGAATCCATCTTGGCGGACTGGAGATCAGTTAGATTTCCTGAAGAACGGAAGGGTCACCCTAGAGGCCAGTAACACTATCAGGAGACAAAAGTCCGAATAACCATTTTTAACATTCTGCGAGAACTTCTTGGGCGGAATGGGTATTTTTTTTCTCTGACATGCTCTATTCAAAGAGATTTCCCTTTAAAGGGCGGGTGGCCATTCTGGGAAATAAAGTCCTGGGGAATTTTGGTTTCCCATCTAGGAAAGTCCCCCAAATTTAGAGGAAAATCCAATTTCAGGCAACACAGAGAGAGGCTCTATGTAAAAGCGAAGGTCGATCCGGAGCTAAAAAGCACGGTGAAACTTGCATTATACCCTTGTGATGTTTTATCACAGCCTCTGCAAGAAGGATGCTGGCGTTTTACTGGCTCATGAGCAGGACATGGCACTAGATTGGAATGGCCACCCGCCCTTTAAAGGGAGGTTCAATGTGGCCAAGTGCAAGGTAATGCACATTGGGGCCAAAAATCCTAACTATAAATACAAGTTGATGAGTTGTGAACTGGCAGAGACTGACCAAGAGAGAGATCTTGGGAGTCCTGGTAGGTAACTCACTGAAAATGTCGAGACAGTGTGCGATTGCAATAAAAAAGGCCAACGCCATGCTGGGAATTATTGGGAAGGGAATTGAAAACAAATCAGCCAGTATCATAATGCCCCTGTATAAATTGATGGTGCGTTCTCATTTGGAGTACTGTGTGCAGTTCTCATCACCGCACCTCAAAAAGGATATTATAGCATTGGAAAAAGTGCAGAAAAGGGCAACCAGAATGATTCAAGGGTTAGAACACTTTCCCTATGAAGAAAGGTTAAAACGCTTGCAGTTCTTTAGCTTGGAGAAACGTCAACTGAGGGGTGACATGATAGAGGTTGACAAGATTATGCATGGGATAGAGAAGGTAGAGAAAGAAGCCCTTTTCTCCCTTTCTCACAATACAATAACTCGTGGGCATTCAATGAAATTGCTGAGCTGTTGGGTTGGAATGGATAAAAGGAAGTCCTTCTTCACCCAAAGGGTGATTAACACATTCACTGCCACAGGTGGTGGTGGCAGCTAAAAGCATAGCCAGCTTCAAGAGGGGATTGAACATCAGTGGCCATTAGCCACAGCGTATTGTTGGAACTCTCTGTTTGGGGCAGTGATGCTCTGTATTCTTGGTGCTTATGGGGGGGCGCAGTGGGAAGGCTTCTAGTGTCCTGGCTCCACTGGTGGACCTCCTGATGGCACCTGGGTTTTTTTGGCCATTGTGTGACACAGAGTGTTGGACTGGAGGGGCCATTGGCCTGATCCAACATGGCTTCTCTTATGTTCTTATGCAATGCCTTTGAATGGCATGGCCATGGTGTAGATGACTGGGGAAGGAAATGGCAAACCACCCCCTAACATAAAGTCTGCCAAGAAAACGTCCCAATGTGACGTCACCCCATGGGTCAGTAACGATCCGGTGTTTGCACAGGGGACTACCTTTACCTACCTTGCCTCCTGCAGCAGCTGTTTTGTGGTTGCGCCTACCATACCGTGTCAGAATTCCAAAGGTGCCCACAAGCTCAAAAGGGTTTGGGGCCCACCCTGAGCTGAATAGGCCAGGCAAACCCAATCTCATCAGATCTCAGAAACTAAGCAGGGTGGACCCTGACACATACTTGGATGGGAGACCTCCTTGGAATACCAGGCACGGGAGGCAGAGGCAGTATGTATCAAGCCACTTCTCTGAATGTCCTCCAGGCCCCAGTAGGGATTGCTAGGAATCGCTATAACTTCCAGATATGCATGCTCACACATACAAAATACAGAAAATACCCCCCCCAAAGGTTGGCAACCTCTGGTCTACCCTGCTTTACACCGGGGGTGCCCAAACTGCAGCTCCGGAGACACACGTAGCTCTTTCACACATATTGTGTAGCTCTCTCATAGCCCCTTGTGCTTTTCTCACACTCCATCGGCCCACTTGAAGAAAGCATTTGTCTCTTAAAATCGCTTTGCCAAGCCAGCTGGTGGCTTGGAGAAGGCATTTAAAGTTAAAGTTGCTTTCTTTCCCTCCCTCTCGTCCCCATTTATTTTCTTCCTTCCTTCCCATCTATTTTCCTTCCTTCCTTCTTTCCAACATGTGACATTTATTCTATGTAGCTCTTACATTAAGCAAGTTTGGCCACCCTTTCTCTACCCTGTGAATTAAGAGCCATCTATTACTTTGCTGGCATTATCAGCGCTGTTATTTCCACCCAGTTTGAGGCTAAATAAGGCTCCCATTTTCAGGGCTGGATCTAGGGGGGGCAGAGGGGGTGCTTGCCCTGGGTGCCGACGAAGGGAGGGGCGCCAAATTGCATATGGAGTCCATTGTATTCTATGGAGCCATAAGATAGAATGGCCCATACGGGGGCGTCATTTTTTAATTTTGCCGCCCCACTCCAAAAACCATGTAGATCTGATCCTGCCCATTATAAGGAAGAGCAATTACACAACAACAGAAGGTATTTAAAAAGAAGCTTCGCTCAGGTGCCTCCTCCGCATTTCTCAGGTGTAGCAGATGCTGTTTTTCTTTTGGGAAGACATTCCACGGGGGAAGGGGGGCTCTCCCAAATACCCCCCCTCTTGCAACACATCTCTCAAAGAAGGATCTAAATCGGAACACGAAAGCCGCTGCACCTTATGAACACAATGGCTTTTTTCACCAAACCAATGAAAAAAAAAGAACTCTGAAATATTTGTGACTTGCGGACAGAATGAAATTAAGAAAAAGGAGAAACTGAAGGCTCAGCACGTACAAATGTCAGACAAACCTTTAGCATTTGCTTTTGGGGATAAAAGCAATTTTGAAACTCAGCCAATTGGTGCTCCCCCCGCCCCCCCACCCCTGCGCTTTTCAGGGAGTGGGTGGGGCCACTGTAAGGCAAGGCTTGTTACTGGCTACCTGCATTTCTCCAGTGTTTCCCACTGGAGAATTCGGAAGTCTGGTAACAGCCTGTGTGTGGTTCTGACTCCCCCCTTCGGTCCTTACTTCTCAGGAGGGGTGAAGAGGCAGATATTCCACTTCATAGAGTCACAAAATCATAGAGTTGGAAGGGACCTCCAGGGTCATCTAGTCCAACCCCCTAAAGAATGCAGGAAACCCACAAACACCTCCCCCTAAATTCACAGGATCCTCATTGCTGTCAGATGGCCATCCAGCCTCTGTTCGAAAACCTCCAAGGAAGGAGAGTCCCCCACCTCCCAAGGAGGAAGCCTCTTCCACTGAGGAACTGCTCTCACGATCAGGAAGTTCTTCCTAATGTTTGTTAAAAACTCCATGCTAGATTTGGCTCCGCCTCCTGTTTCAGCCATTTTGAGATGGTGCCTACCAGCTCCGCCCAGAATTCCAAAGCCCTAAAAGGCTGTGGACCCCTGCTGTATCTCATCCCCAAGAGAGGCAGCATGGATGCGTTAAGGCCATGACGGAGAGAAGTGCCGTCTCTCACTCAGAACAGACACCACTTCCCATCGTAATTGTGGCAAGGGAGAGAGGTGCCTCGATTGTGCCTTTCAATCCTGTAAACCTCCGTGCCAAGCTTTCTCGTCGTCCGCCCTCTGAGCCCCGGAAGGCCTACCTCAGCTGCTTGGCGTACGTCTGTTCGATCTCCGTCCGCTCCTTCACAAACTTGACATATTTGTCCATTAAGTCCAGGCCCCATTGCGTGTGGCGCTCGATGGTGTCAAACTGATCCTAAACCGGGGGAGGGAAGGGGGGGAAAGCAGGGAAATGTCATCAAACACAGCAGAGAGGAAAGAAAGAGGTCTAAATGGCTGAAGCCATGAAACCCTAGTTCTCAAGGTGGTTTGGGGCCGTACCAGCCCAGACCGTAGAAGGGGCTTAAAATGGACAGCTTCTCCACATAGACGCATGTGTGGATACATACACTTTCCACAAAGAAAACTAGCGTGTCTCCTCAGTCCCCAGATAATTCTTTTATTTTATTCGATATCCCAGATATTTATTTGATTTGATTTTTATCAACATTCACAAAACACAAAAGCTTTTTCCTAATCAGCTCTCCAATGGTAGGAGTAGTGGACATTTACCTTAGAAGGAAAAGGAAGATAGCATTGGATTTACCTGTTGAATTGTTGTATAAATATTATTCTGGATTCTATGTCCCCCTCTCCTTCGCATGTCCTGTTATAGGAGTGGGGAGGGATGGTGGTTCAGTGGTAGAGCATCTGCTTGGGAAGCAGAAGGTCCCAGGTTCAATCCCTGGCATCTCCAAAAAAGGGTCCAAATAGGCGTGAAAAACCTCAGCTGGAGACCCTGGAGAGCCGCTGCCAGTCTGAGTAGACAAGACTGACTTTGATGGACCAAGGGTCTGATTCAGTATAAGGCAGCTTCATATGTTCATATATGTTCATGTTCATATATATGAAATGTATATTTTGCAATGTGTTAAAAGAAATATTTTTTTTCTAAGCTTTTAGTTTTTTTTTGTGAATGTTGACATTTGATAACTTTAAGAAGCGTTCCTTAAACATTTTGCACGGAAGCGCAGTATCTCCTCTGGAGAGCCAGTTTGGTGTAGTGGTTAAGTGTGTGGACTCTTATCTGGGAGAACCGGGTTTGATTCCCCACTCCTCCACTTGCACCTGCTGGAATGGCCTTGGGTCAGCCCTAGCTCTCGCAGAGTTGTTCTTGAAAGGGCAGCTGCTGTGAGAGCTCTCTCAGCCCAACCCACCTCACAGGGTGTCTGTTGTGGGGGAGGAAGGTAAAGGAGATTGTGAGCCGCTCTGAGACTCTTTGGAGTGGAGGGTGGGATATAAATCCAATATCTTCTTCTTCTTCTGGAGCTTACAAGGCTCTTTTTTGCAAGCTCTTGGAGGATTGGCTACATCAGGGGTCTGTGGCCTAATATGCAAAGGAGCTCCCGCTAGAGGAAAAAGGAAAGGTCCCCTGTGCAAGCACCAATCTCAGCCCCATCCACCTCACAGGGTGTCTGTTGTGGGGGAGGAAGGTAAAGGAGATTGTGAGCTGCTCTGAGACTCTGTCCTTGAAAGGGCAGCTGCTATGAGAGCCCTCTCTAGCCCCACCCACCTCACAGGGTGTCTGTCGTGGGGGAGGAAGGTAAAGGAGATTGTGAGCTGCTCTGAGACTCTTTGGAGTGGAGGGCGGGATAGAAATCCAATATCATCATCTTCTTCTCTTTGCCGCTAACCTGGATATTGGCAACTTTGGTCAAATAAGCTCATTAACAAAATGAAACAAAAGGCTAACAATGTCTGAGGTCCTTGGAGGACACAGGAAGTGCCAGAGCAATGTGGAACAAACATCTGCACACAACTATTACACCGCCCAGGAGAATGAAAAATGGTCTATCCAGTCATCTTGACCTGTCTGTCTGGCCCAGTCCCCAAACTTAGTGGCAGAGTACACAACTCCCCGCTTGGAGCGCTGGCTGCTGTTCTTCTGTCCACAAGCCACACCAGTCCCTTATCTCCCCAAGCGTTGACAGAATTCTTTTTATAGCCCTGACGGAAAACATCTTGATGCCCTGAGGTGGAAAATCCATGGGGCACCCCTCCAAGTAAAGCGTGATAGCGCACAACTCTCCTGCCGTTCAAGGGAACAGCGCAGTCGCCCAGCTCCCTCTAAGCTGCGGAGTCTTGTGAGCAAAAAATTCTACTTTGTGAGTTACTGGCATTAAAGTTGAACAAAGCAGGAGTCAAGTCTCACCTTTAAGACCAACCAAGTTTTATTGAGAACGTAAGCTTTCGTGTGCCCTCTAAGCACACTTCATCAGACGAGGGGATCAGGTATTGTGGGCTGAAATATAAACAGTTTGTTGATTAAGTCTGCAGTCTGATCACATGGTAAACCAGTGTGGCTTGGCCATTTGGTTCTGGATAGCCATAAAAGGTAATAAAGTCCTCTGCCAATTGGTGTTTCTGAAAATCTAGGTGAATGCCAAAAGGATTGACTACCAGCTATGTGTGGCTTTGCTCACTGTACCGGAGTCCTTGTCTGATAAAGTGTGCTTAGAGAGCACACGAAAAGCTTACATTCTGAATAAAACTAGGTTGGTCTTAAAGGCGACTTGACTCCTATTTTGTTCTACTACTTCAACCCAACACGGCTGACCACTTGGATCTATCCACAAAAGGATGTGTATTTCCTAGTTGTAGTCCACCTAATTAAAGCTGTGAGCTACTGCATCCATTGGTTTGCTCTGGAGCCTTCCTGAGCTAAGACAAAAATGTCCAAGCTGGAGGTTAAAAAACTAGCTCGCACTAACTCAGCTTCAGCTGGACAGCACAGCCAGGTTGTGTGTGGGGGGGGGGGGTCCGTTTTTCCCTTTCCGGGGGCATCGCCACAATTCAAGCCTGGTCTCTTGCAGACACAGGACTTTTTCTGAGTCTAAGACTTGCTTCTCGATTTGGTGAGGGACACGCACATCTGGAACGTAGAAGGGGAAATAAGCAACTGGGAGTAAACATGACCTCGAACATTCCTTGCACTGTTTTGAGGTTTAGAAACGCGCTCCTGGTAGAGAAGCTTGCAAGAGAAGTCACAAGCCTTGTCCTCTACAGTGAACTCAAAACAAAGAGACTGAAGAATGCTTCCTAATGGAAGGACAGGTGTGAATTGTTTCCATGCTGGTCTGCTGTAGAATAGCCAAATTCGAGTCCAGGAGAAGAAGATATTGGATTTATATCCCGCCCTATACTCTGAACCTCAGAGTCTCAGAGCAGTCACAATCTCCTTTACCTTCCCCCCTCCCCCCCACAACAGACACCCTGTGAGGTAGGTGGGACTGAGAGAGCTCTCGCAGAAGTTGCTCTTTAAAGGACAGCTCTGCAAGAGCTATGGCTGACCCAAGGCCATGCCAGCAGCTGCAAGTGGAGGAGTGGGGAATCAAACCTGGTTCTCCCAGATAAGAGTCCACGCACTTAACCACTACACCAAACAAGGAGCATCTTAGAAACCAACAAGATATCCAGGGTGTCAGCTTTCGAGAGTCAAAGCTCCCTTCATCAGATACGAGTAGAGTGGAGATCTCTGAGTCCTTATACCACGGTCAGAAGGCAGGAAAAGTATTGCAAAAAAGGAACTTGAAGACTGTGGGATAGACAAGGCCAGCCCTGGATTATCTGGCACCCTAGACAAGGCTAACTTCTGGCACCCTCCCCCTGCACCCAATTCAGAGCCCCCAAAGGGCCAGCACCCTAGTTTGTCTAGCAGCAGGGATTGCCCTGGTGATAGAGCCAGGCAGGCTGCTGTGTCAGGTTGAAGGAGCAGAACAAAGTTTGAGTCCAGTGGTACCTTTAAGACCAACAACATTTAATTCTGGGTAGAAGCTTTTGTGTCCATCTTCTGAAGAAATGTGTGTGCACACAACAGCTGATGCCCAGAATAAAACTTCGTTGGTCTTCAAGGTGCCGCTGCATTCTTTGTTCTATTGAAGACTGTGTGTGAACTCTACCATATAAATAAATGATACAGAAGTCAGAAGGAGGAGGAGAAGGGGGAGAAGGAGGAGAAGAAGGAGGAGGAGGAGAAGGAAGAGGAGGAGGAGAAGGAAGAGGAGAAGGGGGAAAAGGAAGAGGAGGAGGAGAAGGAAGAGACGAAGAAGGAGGAGGAGGAGGAAAAGGAAGAGGAGGAGGAGGAGGGGGAGAAGGAAGAGGAGGAGGAGAAGGAAGAGGAGGAGGAGGAGAAGGGGGAGGAGGAGAAGAAGGAAGAGGAGGAGGGGGAGAAGGAAGAGGAGGAGGAGAAGGAGGAGAAGAAGAAGAAGGAGGAGGAGGAGAAGGGGGAAAAGGAAGAGGAGAAGGAGGAGGAGGAGGAGAAGAAGATGGAGAAGGAGGAGGTGGAGAAGGAAGAGGAAAAAGAGAAGGAGGAGAAGAAGGAGGAGGAGAAGGGAGAAGGAAGAGGAGGAGAAGGAAGAGGAGATGGAGGAGGAGGAGAAGGGGGAGAAGAAAGAGGAGGAGGAGAAGGAGGAGGAAGAGGAGAAGGGGGAGAAGGAAGAGGAGGAGGAGAAGGAAGAGGGGGAGGAGAAGGAGGAGGAGAAGAAGAAGAAGGAGAAGAAGGAGGAGGAGGAGAAGGGGGAGAAGAAAGAGGAGGAGCCAAAATACAAGAATATGGGGAGTTGGCGGGACTTTGTATTAATAAAGAAAAATCAAAACTTCTATGTAAAAATATGCAGATAAATAAGCAACAAGAATTGCAGAGACTAACGGGCTGTGAAGTTACCTCCAAGGTAAAATATTTGGGTGTGGAGATAACAATGAAGAATATTGATTTGTTCAAAAATAATTATGAGAAGCTATGGCATAAAATGGATGAAGATATGTTAAAGTGGAATAAACTTAATTTGTCACTGTTGGGTAGAATAGCCGCAATTAAAATGAATATTCTACCAAGAATAATGTATTTGTTTCAAACTATTCCGATTGTGAAAGACAGTAAACACTTTATTAGATGGCAAAGAAAAATTTCAGAGTTTGTGTGGGTGGGGAAGAAACCAAGAATTAAAATGAAAATTTTAACAGATGCAAAAGAGAGAGGCGGATTTCAATTACCAGACTTAAAATTATATCATGAAGCAGTTTGCTTAGTATGGATAAAAGAATGGATAATGTTGTTAAACAACAACTCTTAGCGTTGGAAGGTTAGGGAAATAAATTTGGCTGGCACGCTTATATGTATTATGGGGGAAAAAAGATAAACGGCTTTTTCTCTCACCATTATATAAGAAACAGCTTGCTAAATACATGGATGAAATATAAGAAATATGGAGATGAGAGAAAACCGTTATGGATAGTGCCAGCCGAAGTGATAAAAATAGCAGCTGAGACGGGTGAAGAAAAGTGGTTGTCATATTATCAACTATTAAAAATACAAAGTGGCAAAATAGAATTGAAAACTGCTGAAGAGCTGAATAATAAATATGATTGGTTTCAACTGCAACAAATAAAGAGCTTGGTGGAGAATGACATTAAAACTGAAGGAATAAGAAAAGAGTAAACAGAAATGGAAAAAGTTCTGCTTGGAGACAATGAAAAATTAATTTTGAAATTATATAAATTACTTTTAAAATGGTCTACGGAAGATGAAGTAGTGAAATCTCAAATGATTAAGTGGGCAATTAATGTAAATAAAGAAATACAGATGGAAACAGGAATATTTGTGGAAGAAGTCTATGAAGCTTTTGACGTGTCATAGTATTAAAGAGAACTGTTTTAAAATGATGTATAGATGGTATATGACTCCTAAGAAATTGGCAAAGATGAATAATAAGATGCCAGACAGATGTTGGAAATATAAAACATGAAGGTTCTTTCTACCATATGTGGTAGACTTGTGAAAGAGCAAAAAAGTATTGGCAGATGATTCAACAAGAAATTTCTAGGATCTTGGGATATGAATTTAAGAAAGTTGCAGAGACTTTTCTGTTGGGATTACAAATGGAAAAATTTCCAAAAGAAGATAGAACTATAATTTGATACTTGCTTTCAGCTGCTAGGACATTATATGCGCAGTTGTGGAAGCAAGAAAAAATGCCAGAGAAATGGGATTGGATTGTAAAAGTTATGACATGGAGTGAAATGGACAAATTAACAAGAATTTTAAGAGACTATGATTTAGAAGTTTTTAAGATGGAGTGGAAAAAGTTCAGAAGATATGTAGAAAAAGAGTGGAAAATAAAAGGACATTGGACAATTTTTGATAATGATTAAGTCTTAGAAAAAAGAAGAATATTAATTTTTGTTTTTATTAGTTAAGGGTACCTTTAAACATTATTATTTTAAGTAAATAACACCGGTGGGGGTCAAGTAACAGGGGAGGGGTGGGTAGAAAGTAATATATGGGATAGATAAAAGAAGTTATTAATGATGCAAGAAATATAATTTGTTCCCATATGTTACTAAATAAAATTGTTTTAACGACAAAAGAAAGAGGAGGAGGAGAAGAAGAAGGAGGAGAAGAAGGAGGGACTGGATTTATATCCCACCCTTCGCTAGCCAAAGGAATCTCGGAGCAGCTTACAAATCTCCTTTCCCTTCCCCTTCTCGCAAGAGACACTCTGTGAAGTAGGTGGAGCTGAGAGAGCTCTGACAGAAACTGCTCTTGAGCAGAACAGCTCTGCAAGAACTTGTGACTGACTCAAGGCCACATCAGCAGCTGCATGGGGAGGAGTGGGGAGCCAAACCCGGTTCTCTCAGATAAGAGTCTGTGCGCTTAACCACTACACCAAACGGTTTCCACAAGCTATTTCTGTCATTCTGCATCTTACCACTTTGTGCCTCACACAACACACCTCCTCCTTGACCAACTAAAAACAGTGGAGGGCAAAAACGCAAGAGGCTTTTTCCCATGACAACCAAGGCCGGGTAACTTCTACAACTCAACAAGATCCAGGCATGCAACATTTTTGGCAAAGCACTAGAAAAACTATTTCCACTTCTCATTCTTTCCTTCCCTCTCATCTGATTAAATGTCTTTAGATCAAATACCTCGAGCGGTCCTCTGGTACACACCACATTTGAACTTTTATGCCCAAACAATAATTAAAAGAAAAACAACTAGCAGCAACAGTGAGGGGTAATATTAGCAGATCTATCAGATAAAAGATTTTTTTATAGTGAGGTAAAAAAGCAATGTGGTCCAAACAGTACGTTAAAATTAGATTCCTAGGAGTGGCATTCAGTGGACGTTCCAACAAAATATGCAGTAACGTACTACCTCTCTCCCTGAGGAAAAGTCACACAAACGCTTCGAAACAACGGTCCTCATTAATCTACCCCTCATAACAGGCTTTTAAAAAGAAGAAGGTAGTCCCCTGTGCAAGCACCAGTCGTTTCCAACTCTGGGGTGATGTTGCTTTCACACCGTTTTCACGGCAGACTTTTTACGGGATGGTTTGCCATTGCCTTCCCCAGTCATCTACACTTTCCCCCCAGCAAGCTGGGGACTCATTTGACCGACCTCAGAAGGATGGAAGGCTGAGTCAACCTTGAGCCGGCGACCTGAACCCAGCTTCTGCTGGAATCGAACTCAGGTCGTGAGCACAGAGCTCAGACTGCAGCTTTACCACTCTGTGCCATGGGGCTCTTTTATAACAGGGGTAGGCTGAACATTTAACCAAGTCATTTAAAAAGCTCTAAAATAATTTGGGACAAATGGAAGCAGAGATGCCAGCCAGTTTGGTGTAGTGGTTAAGTGCACAGACTCTTATCTGGGAGTACCGGGTTTGACTCCCCACTCCTCCACACGCACTGGCTGATGTGGCCTTGAGTCAGTCACAATTTCTCGCAGACCTGTTCCTCTCAAGAGCAGTTTCTGTCAGAGCTCTCTCAGCCCCACCTACCTCACAGGGTGTCTGTTGTGGGGAGGGGAAGGGAAAAGAGATTGTAAGCCGCTCTGAGACTCCTTCAGGTAGCGAAGGGTGGGGTATAAATCCAACCTCTTCTCTTCTTCTTCTCTTCTACCCCCCTCCCCCATTCCCTGCCAGTGGCAACGAGAGACCTGGCAACCCTAATTAGAAGACAAGTGATATAGAAGAAGACTGCAGATTTATACCCCGCCCTTCTCTCTGAATCAGAGTCTCAAAGCCGCTTACAATCTCCTTTATCTTCTTTTCCCACAATAGACACCCTTGCGAGGTAGGTGGGACTGAGAGAGCTCTGACAGAAGCTGCCCTTTCAAGGACAACTCCTGTGAGAGCTATGACTGACCCAAGGCCATTCCAGCAGCTTTCACAAAATTAAGGAAGAGCAAACCTGGGAGGCACAAAACCATGTCTCCAAGAATCCATCTCCTGGGTATGTTTCCTAATGAAGGAATCTCCTTCAAGTTCACAAAAATCACATTTTAAAAAGCATCCCTTGCGTCATGTTGCCTGCCCAGGGTGGGGGAAGGAGGAAACCTTGTCATCTTCATGTGTTTGTACTGAGCGATGGGAACCAAATCTCCCTTACAGAATCACTTATGGGGGGGGGGGGAAGGAGGGAGATTGCTAAGTCACAGACTTCCCGCCCTACATCATTCAGCTATTGCTGATGAGAAAACCCACAAGACGATGTCATCGCAACACAAGATGATCGACCATCCAGCGCACTTCGGAGGAGGAGGTGACCCCAGGGGTCCTCTATCTCGTGTCCCGCTTGCTGCCTGCTCCAACACACTCTGTGCTGAACGTTCTACAAACCACACCGCCTGTTATGTAAGGACACTTCTAGTTCACGAGGGGAGGGTTTTGGCTGGTACGGAGAAAGAAGCGGACGATCCCAGCCAGAACTGGAGTGAATCATTCTCATGCCATTTCCCTGAGTAATCTCAGCACATCCCCTCAAAACTTGGCTCTGCTGAGGAGACACAGCTAAAATCCCGGGCAACAGACAAGACTCCGGCCGATGCTAGACATGACGGGGACGGTCGTGGGTGTTTCTGGGGAGGTGAGCCTTGGGGGAGTGCCGGGGAGGCCCAAAGCAAAAGGAAAATGCAGATGAGAGCAGCAAAACCTTCTGACCTTCTCTTGCTGTCCTCTGCTCTATTAAGCCAGGGGTGGCCAAAATTGCTTAATGTAAGAGCCGTGTAGAATAAATGCCAGATGCCTAAAAGCCGCAAGACACGACTGTCAGACGTCTGAGAGCTGCAAGACATGAACATCAGATGCTTGAGAGCCGCAAGACAGGAGGTAGAGGTAGAAAGAAAGCAACTACCGTGAAATGCATTCTCCAAGCTGCCAGCTGGCTTGGCTTGGAGACGTAATTTAAAGAGACGGATGGCTTCTCCAAGCCTGTCCATGGGGCAGTGGGGGATCTGAAAGCCACACAATATGTGTGAAAGAGCCCTGTGAAATCTGCCATGCTGGAAAGAGAGATGTGATTTTCAGCTTTCATGTTGTGCTTCTGATGAAGTGTGCTTAGAGCACACGAAAGCTTACATTTTGAATAAAACTTTGTTGGTCTCAAAGGTGTGACTTGACTCCTACTTTGTTCTTCTCTTCCTAGGTCGCTGTTCACTAGCAAAACAAGGAAATTTCTCGGGCAAGAAAGAGCCAGGATTTTGAGATTGTTGTCATCAGGGAGGGACGGTGGCTCAGTGGTAGAGCATCTGCTTGGGAAGCAGACGGTCCCAGGTTCAATCCCCGGCATCTCCAAAAAAGGGTCCAGGCAAATAGGCGTGAAAAGCCTCCGCTTGAGACCCTGGAGAGCCGCTGCCAGTCTGAGAAGACAATACTGACTTCGATGGACCAAGGGTCCGATTCAGTATAAGGCAGCTTCATATGTTCATATATATGTTCATCTCGGCAGGTCATGCGTCTACCGGAGTGATCTTTTGTGCAATGCTCAGTCTCAACAATGCCTGGCCAAAGCCCTCCACAAGGGCCGTAAGCCCACCCAGCCAATGATGGCCCAGCCACAGTAGTGCCGCTGGAACTGGACTTTGGGGGCAGAGGGGTAGGGGGCTCACCTTTGAAGAATTCTAGCGGGCGGAGGCTGTAAGAACGTTCTGCCCTGAGTCTATAAAGACTTTGCTAGCTCCCTGCTTTGGCTGAAAGGAACGGCATGGTGTGGCTACCAAGACCAATATTGCAGGTTTGTTCCTTGCTTATTTGTGTATTGAAACATTCGCAGTCCGCCTGTCCTCTTGGTTCAGGGCAGCTTTCAGTAATAGTTAGTCAAAACATCCTGAAGGCAGGAAAGGCAGGGAAACGCTTCTCCCTGCTCCCCATGGAATCTGCCGTCCCACAAAGAGATGACATTTTCAGCTAAACGCAAAGGGAAACGTTTCAGAGCTCTCTCCAGGAAGCGCACCCACCCAAGTCACGGAATCACTAAGTTGGGAGGGACTTCCAGGATCATCTGCACAATGCAGGAAATTCACAACGGGGGTGGCCAACGGGAGCTCTCCAGATGTTTTTTGCCAACAACTCCCATCAGCTCCAGCCATTGGCCATGCTGGCTGGGGTTGACGGGAGTTGTAGGCAAAAAACACCCGGAGAGCTACCGTTGGCCTCCACCCCCACACCCTTCCTGCCCTCCTCCTCATGAACTGCCTAATTCACAGAATCAGCATTGCTGTCAGATGGCCCTCTAGCCTCTGCTTAAAAGCCTCCAAGGAAGGAGAGCCCACCACCTCCTGAGGAAGCCTGTTCCACTGAGCAACCACTCTGACTGTTAGGAAGTTCTTCCTAATGTTGAGCCGGAAACTCTTTTGATTCAATTTCAACCCACAGGTTCTGGTCCTACCTTCTGGGGCCACAGAAGACAATTCCATCCCATCCTCTCTATGACAGCCCTTCAAGTCCTTGAAGATGGTGATCCTATCACCTCTCAGCTGCGTTCTCTCCAGGCTAAACCTGCCCAGTTCCTTCAACCTTTCCTCATAGGACTTGGTCTCCAGACCCCTCACCATCTTCGTCACCCTCCTCTGGACCCATTCCAGCTTATCTATATCCTTCTTAAAATGTGGTGCCCAAAAGTGAACACAAGACTCCAGAAGCTCCTTAAAGACTAACAGGATTTGTGCCAGGGTAGGAGGTAATCCTTTTACCCCTTTGTCATCCAAGGGCCCCACTGCTTCCTCGGCTGGTTTCCTGCTTCTAATATATTTGAAGAAATTCTTATTGTTGGTCTTCATGTTTTTTGCAATATGCTCCTCATAGTCCCTTTTTGCCTGCCTGATCACACTCTTGCATTTGATTTGCCACAGCCTGTGTTCCCTTTTATTAATCTCACTTGGACTAGCTTTCCACCACTTAAAGGAGTCCTTCTTACCTTTTACAGCTTCCATTACTTTGTTTGTTAACCATGCAGCCCTTTTCTTATACCTGTTTGTGCCTTTCCTAACTTGTGGTATATTTTATCTGAGGTTCTAGGATTGTAGTTTTACATAGCCAGAACACAGTTCACACAATACCTTTTACTACTCCTCATAATGCTGTGCTGTCAAGACACACTGAACCATGGTGACCCCAGAGGAGGCCACGGAGTTCTCAAGGCAAGAGGTGAGCAAAGAAGGTTGGCCAACTCTGGTCTTTCTTGGTGGTCTCCCATCCATGTACTAAAGTACTAATCAGGCCTGACTCCATTTAGCTCCCAAGGTTTGACAAGATCAGGGCAGCGTGGCCCATCCAGGTCAAAAACAAATACAGGGGGGTTAAGCCATTGCCTGCCTCTGCGTAGCAACCCTGGGCTTCCTTGGTGGTCTCCCATCCAAGTACTGCATTGTGAAGGAGTTGGATTAGATGACCCTGGAAGTCCCTTCCAACTCTATGATTCTACTAACCAGGGCTCAACCTGCTTAACTTCTGAGATCTGATGAGATCAGGCTAGCCTGTGCCATCCAGATCACAGAAAGAGACATTCAGAGGCGGTTTGCCTTTGCCTGCCTCTGCACAGCAGCCCTGGACTTCTTTGAAGGTCTCCCATCCAAGTACTAAAGAGGCCTCATCTTGCTTAGCTTCTGAGATCTGATGAGACTGGGCTAGACTGGCCCATTCAAGTCAAGGTAAGAGACGGACAGAGGTGGGCTTGCCGTTGCCTGCCTCTGCGTAGCAACCCTGGACTTCCTTGGTGGTCTCCCATCCAAGTACTAACCAGGGCTGACCCTGCTTAACTTCTGAGATGTGACGAGATGAGGCTAGCCTGGGCCATCCAGGTGAAGCTAAGAGATGGACAGAGGTGGTTTGCCATCGCCTGCCTCTGCGTGGCAGCCCTGGACTTCTTTGGAGGTCTCCCATCCAAATACTAACCATGTCTCATCCCGCTTAGCTTCTGAGATCTGATGGGAGCTCTTACACTGCTACCTTCCATTTTCAATGACAACCACCAACTTCCAGTGCCTCCAAATTCTTGAGGGCTACACATTTTTGGTGTGCCCAAGGAATTCTGGGGTGTTGCGTTTTTGTCTTATAACCCGCACAGCAAGTGGTGCAGAAAGCACAACACAGGATCTTCATTGCCATCTGACAGCAATGAAGATCCTGTGAATTTAGGGGGAGGCGCTTGTGAGTTTCCTGCATGGTGCAGGGGGTTGGACTAGATAACCCTGGAGGTCCCTTCCAACTCTAGGATTTTATGATTTTCCTTCCTTGGAGGTTTTTAAACAGAGGCTAGATGGCCATCTGACAGCGATGAAGATCCTTTGAATTTAGGGGGAGATGTTTGTGAGTTTAGAGCGGTTCCTCAGTGGAACAGGCTTCCTCCTTGGGAGGTGGTGGGCTCTCCTTCCTTGGAGGTTTTATAACAGAGGCTAGATGGCCATCTGACAGCAATGAAGATCCTGTGAATTTAGGGGGAGGTGTTTGTGAGTTTAGAGCGGTTCCTCAGTGGAACAGGCTTCCTCCTTGGGAGGTGGTGGGCTCTCCTTCCTTGGAGGGTTTTCAACAGAGGCTAGATGGCCATCTGACAGCGATGAAGATCCTGTGAATTTAGGGGGAGGCGCTTGTGAGTTTCCTGCATGGTGCAGGGGGTTGGACTAGATGACCCTGGAGGTCCCTTCCAACTCTAGGATTCTATGATTTTCCTTCCTTGGAGGTTTTTAAGCAGAGGCTAGATGGCCATCTGACAGCAATGAAGATCCTGTGAATTTAGGGGGAGGCGCTTGTGAGTTTCTTGCATGGTGCAGGGGGTTGGACTAGATAACCCTGGAGGTCCCTTCCAACTCTAGGATTCTATGATTTTCCTTCCTTGGAGGTTTTTAAACAGAGGCTAGATGGCCATCTGACAGCGATGAAGATCCTGTGAATTTAGGGGGAGGTGTTTGTGAGTTTCCTGCATGGTGCAGGGGGTTGGACTAGATAACCCTGGAGGTCCCTTCCAACTCTAGGATTTTATGATATTCATTCCTTGAAGGTTTTTAAGCAGAGGCTAGATGGCCATCTGACAGCGATGAAGATCCTGTGAATTTAGGGGGAGGCGCTTGTGAGTTTCCTGCATGGTGCAGGGGGTTGGACTAGATGACCCTCGAGGTCCCTTCCAACTCTAGGATTCTATGATTTTCCTTCCTTGGAGGTTTTTAAGCAGAGGCTAGATGGCCATCTGACAGCGATGAAGATCCTGTGAATTTAGGGGGAGGTGTTTGTGAGTTTCCTGCATGGTGCAGGGGGTTGGACTAGATGACCCTGGAGGTCCCTTCCAACTCTAGGATTCTATGATTTTCCTTCCTTGGAGGTTTTTAAGCAGAGGCTAGATGGCCATCTGACAGCGATGAAGATCCTGTGAATTTAGGGGGAGGCGCTTGTGAGTTTCCTGCATGGTGCAGGGGGTTGGACTAGATGACCCTCGAGGTCCCTTCCAACTCTAGGATTCTATGATTTTCCTTCCTTGGAGGTTTTTAAGCAGAGGCTAGATGGCCATCTGACAGCGATGAAGATCCTGTGAATTTAGGGGGAGGTGTTTGTGAGTTTCCTGCATGGTGCAGGGGGTTGGACTAGATGACCCTGGAGGTCCCTTCCAACTCTAGGATTCTATGATTTTCCTTCCTTGGAGGTTTTTAAGCAGAGGCTAGATGGCCATCTGACAGCGATGAAGATCCTGTGAATTTAGGGGGAGGCGCTTGTGAGTTTCCTGCATGGTGCAGGGGGTTGGACTAGATGACCCTAGAGGTCCCTTCCAATTCTAGGATTCTATGAAGACTCTACTTTTAAAAGAAAATTAGTTTTTTGTTCTCACGCCTTGCCCAAGGAAACTCAAAAGAGCACGGGGCAGTCTTATTTCTCCCGAAAACTTACAGCTTCGATAACATGACAACGGCTCAGCTCCCGCCGCTGTTTGCAGATGAGAAGCAGATGGGAGCCCATCAGGCGAGAGCGGAGATCATCTAGGGGGACATTCCGCTGGCTTCTCTCTCTGTTCTTGCGCAATGGGGGATGCTGGTGAGTTCTCTCGCACTCGGCTCCCCCGAGGCCTCTACCAAGAGAGCGGCTAGTTGAACGGAGCTTTAAACTGGGAAAGCGCAGCTTCCCGTCTCCTTTTCCTCTTTCGCAGGACACAGCCATCCCACCACCCAGCAGTTTGCCTGAGGAGCAAAGTCGATTTGTTGCCTAACTAACAAGAAGCATGGAGACTTCCATACAGCAGGGGTGGCCAAACTGTGACTTGGGAGCCACGTGTGGCTCTTTCACACATATTGTGAGGCTCGTGAAGCCCCCACTGCCCTGTCTGTCAAGAAAGAGAGCTCATAGGTATAAATAGACAAATAAATATAAAACACTCCGTGAGGGTTTTTATTAATGCATATACCAAAACAATTTTATAAGAACACAAGAGAAGCCATGTTGGATCAGGCCAATGGCCCATCCAGTCCAACACTCTGTGTCACACAGTGGTCAAAAAACCCAAGTGCCATCAAGAGGTCCATCAGTGGGGCCAGGACACTAGAAGTCCTCCCACTGTGCCCCCCAAGCACCAAGAATATAGAGCATCACTGCCCCAGACAGAAGAACATAAGAGAAGCCATGTTGGATCAGGCCAGTGGCCCATCCAGTCCAACACTCTGTGTCACAGAAGAACATAAGAGAAGCCATGTTGGATCAGGTCAATGGCCTGTCCAGTCCAACACTCTGTGTCACACTGTGGCCAAAAAAAGAATAATATATATGGATTAGGCCAAGGGCCCATTCCTGTCCAACGCTGCGTGTCACACAGGGGCCAAATATATATCTACGCTGTGGCTAATAGCCACTGATGGGCCTCTGCTCCATATTTTTATCCAATCCCCTCTTGAAGCTAGCTATGCTTGTAGCCACCACCACCTCCTGTGGCAGTGAATTCCACATGTTAATCACCCTTTGGGTGAAGAAGGACTTCCTTTTATCTGTTTTAACCTGACTGCTCAGCAATTTCATGGAGTGCCCACGAGTTCTTGTATTTTGAGAAAGGGAGAAAAGTCCTTCTTTCTCTACTTTCTCCATCCCATGCATCATCTTGTCGACCTCTATCATGTCACCCTGCAGTCGACATTTCTCCAAGCTAAAGAGCCCCAAGCGTTTTAACCTTTCTTCATATAGTAAACAATATTCAGTGGTATTACACAGAATTCCCTTCTACAGAAAACTGTACTATGTTCTCTCTTTGTTTGCAGAGCTACATGAAGTCCAAGAAATTCCAACACAGATATGACTGCTTCCCAAAGCAGGTGTGGCTGCAAACGGACTGCTGCTTCTGTCCTCTTTTCGGAGTTTCCTTCTTCAGGCGGCTCACCAAAGGGGTAAATTATTTCAGCTGGCTGTGCTCTTGTCTCCAAATAGATCTGGCTCAGCACTTCTATTTGCCCTGGGCTTCTCTTGAAAGGGCCAGCTTGGAGAAGGCATTTCTTTAATTTTACTTCTCCAAGCCAGGCCAGTTGGCGGCTTGGAGAATGCAGTTAAAGTTGCTTTCTTTCTACCTCTCCTTCCCTCCCCCCTCCCATCACCTATTTTTCCTTCCTTCCCTTGCAGCTCTCAAACATCTGAAGCTCATGTCTTGTGGCTCTCAAACATCTGACGCTTATTCTATGTGGCTCTTATGTTAAGGAAGTGTGCCCATCCCTGTCATAGAGGGTTGTCAGCTCTGGGATGAGAAATTCAAGGAAGCTGGAGAGGTTGTATTTTGGGGAAAGGAGGGACCTCAGGGGAATGTGACACCATAGAGAGTGCCCTCTGAAGTTCCCATTTCCTCCAGCAGAACTGATCTCTGTAGTCTAGAGATCGGCCATAATTCTAGGAGATCTCCAGGCCCCACCTGGAGGCTGGCAACCCTGCCTTCTCAGCCAGCAACCAGGCAGGGTGGAAGGTGCGGCCTCTAGACTGCTAGCCACGGCTCAGGTGCACAGAGAGCTCCAAAAGTGCTGGGGTTTATCTCCCAGGGAGCAGTCAGACAGCTTTGGGAGGTTCCCCGTCGCCTCCCTGCCTGAGTCACCAAAACACCTTGGACCAGCCCTGCCTTACAGGAGACCAAAGCTTCAGGCAGAGACAGACAGCTGAGGCTCGGTCGTACACTTGTTAAGTAAAGCGCAACAGAGTCACTGGCTGCCGGCACAAGACAATATGGTTGAGCACAAAACTCCTGAAAACAAGTCCCTGAGAACAAGGGAACTGGACATCTGGCAGGAAGGATCGTCCGCCCGCTGGCCCGCGAGGGAAGCTTTGGCTGAAAGCAGAATCTGCAAGCGGGATCCTCCCAGCGCTCAGATCCTAAGGGGGGATTACGAGAGGAAATGCCGATCTTCCCACTCACAGCAACAGCAGGACAGAAAACAACTCGGGGCGATGTTTACTGAGAAGAAAACCGAACACAGAAGTCTGGCAAAGAGAGAGCAGCCAGCAACGGAGCTTGTCCTGTTGGACAGACAGGCATCGAGGGGAAAGAGGATATTATTCCAGAGAGCTGGAAAGGCACTGCAATCCAGGGACCAGAGCACAGTCCTTAGCGGACGGCTTGGATCCTTCAGGGAGAGCATAGGAACATCTGGAGCTGCAGTGGCTTCAAATCAGACTGCTGGTCTATGTAGGTGGTCTACTCTGAGAGTTGCTACCCACGAGGAAGGGGCTTTGGCTATCCCAACAGGACATCCTGCAGAACGCACTCTTCAGTCACGAGCAGAGTTCCCTCTAAGCTGAGCTGGCTCCCAGCTTTTTAGCCTCCGGCTCACACATTTTTGTCTTCGCTCAGGAAAAATGGACCCAAAGCAAGCTAATTCGTGCCGCAGCTCACAACTTTAATGCCAGCAGCTCACAAAGAATATTTGCTCATAAGACGCCACAGCTTAGAGGGAGTATTGGTCACAAGCCTCCCTTAATGCTGGGGTACCCACAGAATAAAGGCCTATATGACCTGGGACCTGTCTACCTTCGGGACCGCCTTTCCCCCTATGAGCCCCAGATAGCACTGCGTTCAAGTTCTCAAAATCTCCTCATGACCCCTGGGCCAGCTGTCTACCACTAGCGCTAGGGCCTTTTTGGTAGCAGCCCCCGCCTTGTGGAAGCCCCTCCCTGAAAACATCAGGGCCCTGCGGGACCTGCCACAGTTCCACAGGGCTTGCAAGACTGAACTGTTTCAACGAGCTTTCAGTGTCTAAGGGGCGGGCGGTGTCCAAAACTCCACAGTATTGGCAATTTATTTATTTATTTATTTAGTTTGATTTTTTAGCCCACCCTTCCTGTAGAACAGGCTCGGGGTGGGTTACGTAAAAAAAAAAAACAATCAACAGTTACAAACAATTAAAATGTATAAAATCTAAAATCACAGAACAACAACAGGACTAAAACAGCAATTCTAACTGACTCCAATATAAGCGCGGAGCACCAAATAACATCCAGTAATATCAATTCCCATCTTGGATTTTTATGGACAGTACACGGTATGAAATGACTTTTATTGTATATCTCTTTTTTAAAATTTTTATGTTGTTTTAACTGTTGTTAGCCGCCCTGAGCCTGTTTGGGGAGGGCGGGATATAAATAGGATAAAATAAAAATAAACAAACAAACAAATAAAATAAAATAACAATATAACCCAAGAAAGTCTTAGTATAACTTCAGCCAAGAACTGAATGGGTGGCCAGAGCTTTTGGCCCTCACATTTCAGATACGGTGACAATTACCAGCAAACATAAGGACATAAGAGAAGCCATGTTGGATCAGGCCAGTGGCCCATCCAGTCCAACGCTCTGTGTCACATAAGAGAAGCCATGCTGGATCAGGCCAGTGGCCCATCCAGTCCAACACTCTCCGTCACATAAGAACAGAAGCCATGTTGGATCAGGCCAGTGGCCCATCCAGTTCAAAACTCTGTGTCACATAAGAGAAGCCATGTTGGATCAGGCCAGTGGCCCATCCAGTCCAACACTCTGTGTCACAGAAGAACATAAGAGAAGTCATGTTGGATCAGGCCAATGGCCCATCCAGTCCAACACTCTGTGTCACAGAAGAACGTAAGAGAAGCCATGTTGGATCAGGCCAATGACCTATCCAGTCCAACACTCTGTGTCACATCAGAACATAAGAGAAGCCATGTTGGATCAGGCCAATGGCCCATCCAGTCCAACACTCTGTGTCACACACACACACACATATATATATATATACTGTGGCTAATAGCCACTGATGGACCTCTGTTCCATATTTTTATTCAGTCCCCTCTTGAAGCTGGCTATGCTTGTAGCCACCGCCACCTTCTGTGGCAGTGAATTCCACATGTTAATCACCCTTTGGTGATTAATCACCTGTTAATCACCTCATGTAGCGATGAGCATTTTGTGGCTAACATGGGTTCCATAAAACCTAAGCCTCAATCAGAAGGCAGCTGAGTTCCTCTGCAATAGAAGACGCTAGATCAGGGGTGACCAAACTGGCTTAACGTAAGAGCCACACAGAATAAACATCAGATGTTTGAGAGCCACAAGACATGAACGTCAGCAGTTTGAAGGAAGGAAGGAAGGAAAACAAATGGGGGAAGAGAGGAAGGAGAGAGGTGTGGAAAGAAAGCAACTTTAAATGCATTTTCCAAGCTGCCAGCTGGCTTGGCTTGGAGAAGTGATTGGAGACACATGTCTTCTCCAAGCCAGCTGACAGGGCAATGGGGGCTTCGAGAGCCACACAATATGTCTGAAAGAGCCACATGTGGTTCCTGAGTCACAGTTGAGCTAGATTCTAGATTTTAGGGATCTAAGTTTTCAAAAGTCAAAGCCCCCTTTTACTAGGTATCTGACCAAGAGAGCTTGGAATCTGAGAAGAACTGCTAGTCTCTAAGGCGGGGCTGGTCTTGAATGTAGCTATAAAACCTCAGTGTTTTTTTTACCAGTGCACAAACACACACAGTAGAAACCAGCCCAGGGAACATGAGGAAACAAGACAAAAAAAAATCCAGCATAAAATACAAAGAAACACCGTGGGGATTCCCACCTATAGTTTCATCCATCCATCACGCCCCACAATCGTCTGCTCTAGTGGCTGACATTTTTGCCTTTCAGCATCCACAGTAACCCATCGGAGGCTACAGCCTGCCCAAGCAGGAACAAAGAGAAACACAGGCTCGGGTCAATCCAGACAGTATGTCAAGCGAAAGGAGAACGAAAGCAACGTATCGATAAGGCAAGCACGAAACATCTCTTTAAATGAAGGGAATGAGCCAGAGTACGACGACAAAGGAGCAAAGGGGGTGCTGATGGAAATATGGATGTGGCGGATTCACTATTTGCGGGAAGGGCGTCTGAGCAACCAAGTCAAAGAGAGGACAAGTCAGCAGGTCCAGACACCAGCCTTCCAAAATTCCTTAAAACTCTCTTGTGAAACTGTAGGCTTCCTAACAATAATATGCGTGATATCACAATCTACCTAGAAAAGGGAAAGTAAGAAATGCTGCTGACCGGTTCTGAAAAAGCACAGGGGTGTCAAACATGTGGCCCAGGAGCCAAATCAGGCCCCCAGAGGGCTCCTATCAGGCCCCTGAGCAACTGGCTGTCATCTGCTTCCTTCTCTCTCTCTCTTGCTTCCTTCTGCATAACAGCTTGCTTTGCCTGGCTTGCCCAATTGCACAGGAGTTATAGAGCAAAATCTCTCTTTTCTCCACTGGCTGAGGCTCCCCCCTTGGGGAAGAAGGGGGGGAGGGAGAGCTTGCTTTGCCAGGCTCTCTCAATCGCACAGCAGAGCTACTGAGCCAAGCCTCCCTTCTATTGGGTGAGGTTTCTCCACCCCCCAGTCCCCTGGGGAAAGAAGGAAAGAGCCAGAGTTTCCTTTGCCCAGTTCCCTGGATCCCATGGGAGAAATACAAGAGCAATGTGCTAATCTTTTAAGCATCTTTTAAGTATATATATTTTTTAATTCTTTGTGTCCTTTATAAAGTTTCTCTCTCCACTACCTAATCTTAAACAGATATACACATGGCCCGGCTCGACAAGGTCTCATTTATTTCAGAAACGTCCCTCATAATGAATGAGTTTGACACCGCTGATCTAGGCGATTACCAGTTAGCCTAACACCTGTTCAGGGTGACTTGGTAGATCCTGTTTATTAAAGACAGAATTAGTGTTGAGATGAAGCCTCCATGTTGTTGGCCTCTCTCTGTCCTCTTCAAGAAGTGGGGCAGGCTTTTATACTCTGCTTTTCTCTACCTTAAGGAGTCTCATGGTGGCTTACAATTGCCTTCCCCTCCTCTCCCCCCAACAGGTACCTTGTGAGGTAGGAAAGTCTGAGTGATTCCGGAGAGAATATATACAAGAATAGGAGTGGTGGTTTACAAGTCAAAATAATAAAACACCCGCCACTAAGCAATCATGAAATTATGAAATGACGCAATCACGCAGTTCTCAGTTCAGCCCTCTGTTCTTTGGGCTGAACAGACAACTGCGTGATCGCGTCGTTTCATGACTGCCTAGTGGCGGGTGTTTTATTCTTTTGAGTCCTGAGAGAACCATGACTGCCCCAAGGTCACCCAGCAGACCTCATGTGGAAGAGGATTGGGGAATCAAACATGGCTCTTCACACTGCTTCTCCCCTACCCTGGCTCCGTAGCCAGGTCACTGCTTTCCCTTCGGTCTACGTGACATCACAAAACTTTATTTTGGACCATTCCTAGGACCCAGGACAAGAGCCAGCAGGAGAGAGAGGAACTACGAGGGTACTTCCACTATGAGGGTACTTCCAGGAGAAGATGATGAAGAAGAATTGCAGATCTATACCAAGCCCTTCTCTCTGAATAAGAGACACAGAGCGGCTCACAACCTTCCCCCACAACAGACACCCTGTGAGGTGGGTGGGGCTGAAAGAGCTCTCTCAGAAGCTGCCCTTTCAAGGACAGTCTCAGAGCAGCCTACAATCCCCTTTCCCTTCCTCCCTTGCAACAGACATCCTGTGAGGTCGGTGGGGCTGAGAGAGCTCTCTCGGAAGCTGCCCTTTCTAGGACAGAGTCTCAGAGTGGCGTACAATCTCCTTTCCCTTCCTCCCCCACAACAGACACCCTATGAGGTGGGTGGGGCTGAGAGAGCTCTCCCAGAAGCTGCCCTTTCAAGGACAGTTCTGCCAGAGCTATGGCTGACCCAAGGCCATGCTAGAAGATAAAAGTGGAGGAGTGGGGAATCAAACCCGGTTCTCCCAGATGAGAGAGCTCTGGCTGACCCAAGGCCATTCCAGCAGCTGCAGGTGGAGGAGGGGGGAATCAAACCCGGTTCTCCCAGAGAAGAGAGCTCTGGCTGACCCAAGGCCATTCCAGCAGGTACAGGTGGAGGAGGGGGGAATCAAACCCGGTTCTCCCAGATAAGAGAGCTCTGGCTGACCCCAGGCCATTCCAGCAGGTGCAAGTGGAGGAGTGGGGAATCAAACCCGGTTCTCCCAGATAAGAGAGCTCTGGCTGACCCAAGGCCATTCCAGCAGGTGCAAGTGGAGGAGTGGGGAATCCAACCCGGTTCTCCCAGATAAGAGCCTACACACTTAACCACTACACCAGACTGGCTCTCCACTGGAGACCACTGGAACCACAACAACCTCGAGAGAGATGCAGATCCTCAAACACAGAGACCTCTAGACTATCAATACCAGCAATCGCATCCTCTTAGCAACCCAAACAGTGTCCCTCAGCAACTAAGTGTCACTATGACGCTCTTATTTCCTTGCATTTCTCCCTAACACAAACTGCAGCTGCATCAGCGCTTCTAGTTAATAACAATTCTCTTCCTGATGCAGCTTGATAAGAAAACTTTCCACATTCCAATGAGGCAACCCAGCCTCCTCCTGGCAACTCCTCCTGCCACACCTTTTGCCAACCAGAAAACTCCCCTCAAATCTCACCTGGATTCTCCTCTCCTTCCCAAGATTGGGGAAAACAAACCTTCTGAATTTGACTCTTCTCCTAGTCACAGAATCACAGTGTTGGAAGGGACCTCCAGGGTCATCTAGTCCAACCCCCTGCACAAGGCAGGGAACTCACAAACAGGATCCTCATTGCTGTCAGAAGGCCATCCAGCCTCTGTTTAAAAACCTCCAAGGAAGGAGAGCCCACCACCTCCTGAGGAGGAAGCCTGTTCCACTGAGGAACTGCTCTAACGGCAGGAAGTTAGAATCATAGAATCCTGGAGTTGGAAGGGACCTCCAGTCATCTAGTCCAACCCCCTGCACAATGCAGGAAATTCACAATTACCTCCCCCACCCACACACACACATACACCCAGGGCATGTAAGAAAGGGCCATGAGAACCAAACCCTGATGCAGCCCTTCCTGCCCTCCTTCTCATGATCTGCCTAAATCCTGGGGTGTCGAACTCATTTGTTGTGAGGGCTGGATCTGACATAAATGAGACCTTGTTGGGCCGGGCCATGCCGGGTCAGGCCATGTGTCTACCTATTTAAGATTAGGTAGCAGAAATATAAATTTTATAAAGAACACAGACAAACACAAATATATTTTTCAAAAACGTAAAATATGCTTAAACTGTTAGCACCCATTGGTTTTAAAGATGCTTTCTTTGTATTTCTCCCATGGGATTCAGAGAATTGGTTAAAGGAAGCTCTGGCTCTTTCCTTCCTTCCCCAGTGGACTGGAGGGGGCGGGAGCCTCAGCCAATAGAAGGAAGAGAGGCTTGGCTCAGTAGCTCTGCTGTGCAACTGGCAAAGCAAGCTATTCCTCCCCTTCTTCCTCCCCACGGGAGGAGCCTCAGCCAATGGAGAAAACAGGTTTTGCTCTGTAGCTCCTGTGCGATTGAGCAAGCCTTGCAAAGCAAGTTGTGGCACAGAAGGAAGCCAGAGAGAGAGGAAAGGAAGTAGATGACAGCCAGTTGCTTGGGGGCCTGATAGGGACCCTCTGGGGGCCTGATTCGGCCTTCGAACTGCATGTTTGACACCCTTGCTGTAATCAAAGCTAGAACCTTTCCCTAAGCGATGCACATTGTGGTCAGCTCCCTTTCTCTGCTCAGATTTCTGCCACCGGCCTTGGCAACTGTCCCATTACTTGGTTCTAGCCCACCCTGAAGTTCCATGTGTATTATCTGTGGCCTCAACAATCAGGAACCTTTCCTGATAAATTCCCACTGGTATTCCCAGTAGTGATGTATGGCTGGAAGAGCTGGACCATAAGGAAGGCCGAGCGCAGAAGAAGAGATGCTTTTGAGATGTGGTGCTGGAGAAGACTCTTGAGAGTCCCTTGGACTGCAAGAAGATCCAGTCAGTCAGTCCTAAGGGAAATCCACCCAGACTGTTCCCTGGAAGGTAAGACGCTGAAGCTCAGATCCTTTGGCCACCCAATGAGAAGGGAGCCCTCCCTGGAGAAGACTCTTGAGAGTCCCTTGGACTGCAAGAACATCCAATCAGTCAGTCCTAAGAGAAATCAACCCTGACTGTTCCCTGGAAGGTCAGAAGCTGAAGCTCAAATCCTTTGGCCACCCAATGAGAAGGGAGCACTCCCTGGAGAAGACCCTGATGCTGGGAAAGACAGAAGACAAAAGAAGAAGGGGATGTGACAAACATGAATTTGAGCAGACTTCGGAGGGCGGTGGAAGACAGGAGGGCCTGGTGTGACTTGGTCCATGGGGCTGCAAAGAGTTGGACTCAACTGTATAATGCCCCTGTATAAATCGATGGTGCGGTCTCATTTGGAATACTGTGTACAATTCTGGTCACCACACCTCAAAAAAGGATATTATAGCATTGAAGAAAGTGCAGAAAAGGGCAACTAGAATGATTAAAGGTTTGGAACACTTTCCCTATGAAGAAAGGTTAAAACGCTTGGGGCTCTTTAGCTTGGAGAAACGTCGACTGCGGGGTGACATGATAGAGGTTTACAAGATTATGCATGGGATGGAGAAAGTAGAGAAAAAGTCCTTTTCTCCTTCTCTCACAATACAAGAACTCGTGGACATTCATTGCAATTGCTGAGCAGTCAGGTTAAAACGGATAAATATTGGCCACTGTGTGACACAGAGTGTTGGACTGGATGGGCCATTGGCCTGATCCAACATGGCTTCTCTTATGGTCTTATGTGGCACAGAGTGTTGGACTGGATGGGCCATTGGCCTGATCCAACAGGGCTTCTCTTATGTTCTTATGTGACACAGAGTGTTGGACTGGATGGGCCATTGACCTGATCCAACATGGCTTCTCTTATTTTCTTATGTGACAGAGTGTTGGACTGAATGGGTCATTGGCCTGATCCAACATGGCTTGTCTTATGGTCTTATGTGACACAGAGTGTTGGACTGGAGGGGCCACTGGCCTGATCCAACATGGCTTCTCTTATGTTCTTATGTGACACAAAGTGTTGGACTGGATGGGCCACTGGCCTGATCCAACATGGCTTCTCTTATGTTCTTATGTGACACAGTGTTGGACTGGATGGGCCACTGGCCTGATCCAACATGGCTTCTCTTATGTTCTTATGTGACACAGAGTGTCGGACTGGATGGGCCATTGGCCTGATCCAACAGGGCTTCTCTTATGTTCTTATGTGACACAGAGGGTTGGACTGGATGGGCCATTGGCCTGATCCAACATGGCTTCTCTTATGTTCTTATGTGACACAGTGTTGGACTGGATGGGCCACTGGCCTGATCCAACATGGCTTCTCTTATGTTCTTATGTGACACAGAGTGTCGGACTGGATGGGCCATTGGCCTGATCCAACAGGGCTTCTCTTATGTTCTTATGTGACACAGAGGGTTGGACTGGATGGGCCATTGGCCTGATCCAACAGGGCTTCTCTTATGTTCTTATGTGACACAGAGTGTTGGACTGGATGGGCCACTGGCCTGATCCAACAGGGCTTCTCTTATGTTCTTCTGTGACAGAGTGTTGGACAATGGGTCATTGGCCTGATCCAACATGGCTTCTCTTATGTTCTTATGTGACACAGAGTGTTGGACTGGATGGGCCACTGGCCTGATCCAACAGGGCTTCTCTTATGTTCTTATGTGACACAGAGTGTTGGACTGGATGGGCCACTGGCCTGATCCAACAGGGCTTCTCTTATGTTCTTCTGTGACACAGAGTGTCGGACTGGATGGGCCATTGGCCTGATCCAACAGGGCTTCTCTTATGTTCTTATGTGACACAGAGGGTTGGACTGGATGGGCCATTGGCCTGATCCAACAGGGCTTCTCTTATGTTCTTATGTGACACAGAGGGTTGGGCTGGATGGGCCACTGGCCTGATCCAACAGGGCTTCTCTTATGTTCTTATGTGACACAGAGGGTTGGACTGGAGGGGCCACTGGCCTGATCCAACATGGCTTCTCTTATGTTCTTATGTGACACAGTGTTGGACTGGATGGGCCACTGGCCTGATCCAACATGGCTTCTCTTATGTTCTTATGTGACACAGAGTGTTGGACTGGATGGGCCACTGGCCTGATCCAACAGGGCTTCTCTTATGTTCTTCTGTGACAGAGTGTTGGACTGAATGGGTCATTGGCCTGATCCAACATGGCTTCTCTTATGTTCTTATGTGACACAGAGTGTTGGACTGGATGGGCCACTGGCCTGATCCAACAGGGCTTCTCTTATGTTCTTCTGGGACAGAGTGTTGGACTGAATGGGTCATTGGCCTGATCCAACATGGCTTCTCTTATGTTCTTATGTGACACAGAGTGTTGGACTGGATGGGCCACTGGCCTGATCCAACATGGCTTCTCTTATGTTCTTATGTGACACAGAGTGTTGGACTGGATGGGCCACTGGCCTAATCCAACATGGCTTCTCTTATGTTCTTCTGTGACACAGAGTGTTGGACTGGAGGGGCCATTGGCCTGATCCAACATGGCTTCTCTTATGTTCTTATGTGACACAGAGGGTTGGACTGGAGGGGCCACTGGCCTGATCCAACATGGCTTCTCTTATGTTCTTATGTGACACAGTGTTGGACTGGATGGGCCACTGGCCTGATCCAACATGGCTTCTCTTATGTTCTTATGTGACACAGAGTGTTGGACTGGATGGGCCACTGGCCTGATCCAACAGGGCTTCTCTTATGTTCTTCTGTGACAGAGTGTTGGACTGAATGGGTCATTGGCCTGATCCAACATGGCTTCTCTTATGTTCTTATGTGACACAGAGTGTTGGACTGGATGGGCCACTGGCCTGATCCAACAGGGCTTCTCTTATGTTCTTCTGGGACAGAGTGTTGGACTGAATGGGTCATTGGCCTGATCCAACATGGCTTCTCTTATGTTCTTATGTGACACAGAGTGTTGGACTGGATGGGCCACTGGCCTGATCCAACATGGCTTCTCTTATGTTCTTATGTGACACAGAGTGTTGGACTGGATGGGCCACTGGCCTAATCCAACATGGCTTCTCTTATGTTCTTCTGTGACACAGAGTGTTGGACTGGAGGGGCCATTGGCCTGATCCAACATGGCTTCTCTTATGTTCTTATGTGACACAGAGTGTTGGACTGGATGGGCCATTGGCCTGATCCAACATGGCTTCTCTTATGTTCTTCTGTGACACAGTGTTGGACTGGATGGGCCACTGGCCTGATCCAACATGGCTTCTCTTATGTTCTTCTGTGACACAAGTGTTGGACTGGATGGGCCACTGGCCTGATCCAACAGGGCTTCTCTTATGTTCTTCTGTGACAGAGTGTTGGACTGAATGGGTCATTGGCCTGATCCAACATGGCTTCTCTTATGTTCTTATGTGACACAGAGTGTCGGACTGGATGGGCCATTGGCCTGATCCAACAGGGCTTCTCTTATGTTCTTATGTGACACAGAGGGTTGGACTGGATGGGCCACTGGCCTGATCCAAAAGGGCTTCTCTTATGTTCTTATGTGACACAGAGGGTTGGACTGGAGGGGCCACTGGCCTGATCCAACATGGCTTCTCTTATGTTCTTATGTGACACAGTGTTGGACTGGATGGGCCACTGGCCTGATCCAACATGGCTTCTCTTATGTTCTTATGTGACACAGAGTGTTGGACTGGATGGGCCACTGGCCTGATCCAACAGGGCTTCTCTTATGTTCTTATGTGACACAGAGTGTTGCACTGGATGGGCCACTGGCCTGATCCAACATGGCTTCTCTTATGTTCTTATGTGACACAGAGTGTTGGACTGGATGGGCCACTGGCCTAATCCAACATGGCTTCTCTTATGTTCTTATGTGACACAGAGTGTTGGACTGGAGGGGCCATTGGCCTGATCCAACATGGCTTCTCTTATGTTCTTATGTGACACAGAGTGTTGGACTGGATGGGCCATTGGCCTGACCCAACAGGGCTTCTCTTATGTTCTTATGTGACACAGAGTGTTGAACTGGATGGGCCACTGGCCTGATCCAACATGGCTTCTCTTATGTTCTTAACTATGCAAATAAACAACAACAAGGACTATAAACACCTGCCTTCCCCTTTCTGGTTTCCCTCTTCAATCCATCACTTTGTCTTGAGTGATTCACGCTGGACCAGAGGGCGGGAATGCTCCCCTCTCCGTAGGGGCACCCTCCTACCACATGCTCTTGGCTTCAGAGGGTAGCCAGGTTGGTCTGCAATAGAACAGCTAGATTCAAGTCCAGTTGTAGCTCTGAGGCCAACAAGAATTCCTGGGTATGGAGTTTTCAACAGTCAAAGCCCCTATCTGACAAAGGAAGCCTGGACTCTCGAAAGTTCAAAACCTCCAAATCTTGTTGGTCTCTAGGGTGGTAATCAGTCTCAAATCTTTCTCCTCCGGAATTCCTTACATATAGAAAGACTGCTGCCTTATCTGTTGGTAGCCCAGTTTTGTGACTTCTATCACGCGTACCAGGCCCTGTTAGTTCAACAGGAGGTTTCGTGATAAAGGAACAATACGCACGGCTTTTCCAAAGGAAAATCTTCCCTCTCCACATTTCTGGAGTCCTTTGAGAGGGTTAACAAACATTTGGACAAGATGAGCCAGCAAACATGACACACTTTGGCTTCCAAAAACCCTTTGATACCAGTTTCCAGGCAAAAGTTGCTAAGAGTAAACGGAGCAGTCACAGAAGAAGAGGTCAGAACCTCTCATGGATTAGGTCCTGGTTAAACAACAGGAAACAGAGAGGAGGAGTAAACATGGGCTCAAGCAATCTTTATAACAGGAGGAAATAAACAGTACAGTCTCTCTGAGGTAAACTGAATCCTATGGATTATTAGGAAAGGAATGGAAGATAACCAGTATATTACGTATAATGCTCTCATGTATGGTGTGGCTGTATTTGGAATACTGTTTACAACTGTGGTCACCCCACTCGACAACTTGTAAAGATGGAGAACAGGTCAACCAAAATAACGACGGGGCTAGGGACACACTTCCTATGAGGAAAGCTTCAAGAGTCTGGGGGTTTCTAGGTTACAGAAAAGACAACTGATATACCAGAGGTCCACAAACTTGTTGAGCCTGTAGGCATTTTTAGAAATGTGAAAAAAAGAGTCGTAGGTGGATATTCTGCTATGGCTATCATTCGCGATTTGTCTTGTTCACAGAGGAAACCACAGCTGCAAATGACTGGTATTCCACACGACAATAGCACAATATCCAATGCATGGATGCATTTTTATAGAGCAACGTGAGTGTGTCTACACAGGAGTAACCACACATCACTGCACTGGTAGCCACTGATAAACATACTTTGGTAAATCCAAAGTGAGACTTAAGACTAGAGAAGATACTGGATTTATACCCTGCCCTTCACTTGGAGTCTTAGAGCGGCTTACGATTTCCTTTCCCTTCCTCTTCCCACAACAGTTCTTTCGAGAATTGCTCTTGAGAGAGCAGCTCTGAGAGAACTTGTGACTAACCCAAAGTTACACCAGCAGCTGCATGTGGAGGAGGAGTGGAGAATCAAACCCGGTTCTCCCAGATCAGAGTCTGTGCTCTTAACCACTACACCAAACTGGCTCTCATCATGAGCTTTCAGATTAGACCCATGTGCCCAAATTAAACCCATAAGCTCTGTATATGTCTGTCCTTGAAGACTGTTCAGAAATTTCAGTTAGGTCCGAAAACCAACTGTTCAGCTGTTATCTGGGACAAGCAGATAACATGACAGAATATCAATTCTACATGAGCTTCACTGATCGCACAGTTCAAGGTCTGCGCCCCTTCTCTTATATGCTACCAAGACCCTGTTCAAGATACCATCTTTTATGGATGTGAGATTGTAGTCTGTTAGGAGCAGGGCCTTCTTGGTTGGTACCCCAGTTCTGCAGAATGCCCACCTCTAGAAGATACATGTAGCCCCACTACTTGTCTCCTTTCAGAGGCAGAATGAGACATTTTTAGTGAGCCAGACTTTGGAAAGATAGTGGGATTTTAAAATTATTATTATTTAACTGGTCTGAATGGTCATTACTATAATGCTGCTTTTTGGATTGGTCTTAAAGTTATATTGGTATATAGATTCCCTGAAGGACAAAATGAAAAGGGCACCTCAGCATTATGAGGGGTTGTCATAGCAACCAAAAATAGCAGATTGCTAGATCCCAGATGCCATTTCTGGTTGTTCTGGCAACAATTTTTTTTTTTTTAAGAAGAGAACTCTACAATTTGCGGGCCTCATTTGGTAATTCAGTTTTTCTCATGGCAGGCACAGAAGACCCTGCAAATTGCCCATCATACGTGGTCCCTTTGCCCGGCTTTTGCTACCCACCCGGGGAGCAGGACTTTGCCCCAGCCATGCTGACGGTGGTTTTGAAGATCTAGATTCTTAGACTGTTCTCCGTTCTAGACGACCATGCTGAAAGGCCACCTGGAAGTATTGCGAATCGATAAAACAAGTTCTTAGTACCAGTGCAGCTGCTTGGGGAAGCAAAAACTTCTTAGATTAGTTCAGGATATCAACAGGAGATTCTTGGGCTCACAAGCATGAAGTATTGCATTTGTATCCTGCTCTTCCTTTGGGCCACTCAGATTTTACTAGGAGGTTAACAGAAGGGTGCTCTTCCCCAGAGAGTCAGTTTGGTGTAGTGGTGAAGTGCGCGGACTCTGATCTGAGAGAACTGGGTTTGATTCCCCACTCCTCCACTTGCAGCTGCTGGAATGGCCTTGGGTCAGCCATAACTCTGGCAGAACTGTCCTTGAAAGGGCAGCTGCTGGGAGAGCCCTCTCAGCCCCACCCACCTCACAGGGTGTCTGTTGTGGGGGAAGAAGATAAAGGAGATTGTAAGCCGTTCTGAGTCTCTGGTTCAGAGAGAAAGGCAGGGTATAAACATCTTCTTCTTCTTCCAAGCCAATCAATACCTGCCCCACCTGGAGAAAAGAGAAGGCACTCAAGCAAGAGGGGCTGATGACTCTCTTTACAACCTCGGTGAGAGAAAGAGGTGTTAATGAGTGCATAGCAGATTCACACACACACCCTCCTTGCTTTCTGATGATCCTGAAGAGGAGGGAGGGCCTCCAAACCGGGGGATCCCCTGCCCCCACCTGGGGATTGGCAACCCTATCAGGGCCTTTACAACCTTACCAGCACCCAATCAGCATATCTCCAGTCTGACTACAGTAAGCCCCATTCCCTAGTTTTGCATTCAACCAGAGGTCTTCCTCAAGAAGTTCCTCAAAGAGTCTTCTCTCAAGGAGAGCCAGTTTGGTGAAGTGGCTCAGTGTGTCGGCTGTTATCTGGGAGAACCGGGTTTCACTCCCCACTCCTCCACTTGCACCTGCTGGAATAGTCTTGGGTCAGCCGTAGTTCTCGCAGAGCTGTCCTTGAAAGGGCAGCTTCTGTGAGAGCTCTCTCAGTCCCACTTACTTCACAGACTCAAAGATTCAGGCTGTGATCACACACATTAAATAATGCACTTTCAATGCACTTTCCAACTGGTTTTGCCAGTTCACACAATAAAATCCAGTTTCAAAGTGGATTGAAAGAGTGAAGGGTGGAGTATAAATCCAATATCATCATCAATATCATCATAACAGGGATAAATGCAAAGTTCTGCATTTAGGCGGAAAAATCCAATGCATGGTTATAGGATGGGGGAGACTTCTCTTAGCAGTAGTATGTGTGAAAAGGATCTAGGGGTCTTAGTGGATCATACACTGAACATGAGTCAACAGTGTGATGCAGTGGCTAAAAAGGCAAATGCAATTTTGGGCTGTATCAACAGAAGTATAATGTCCAGATCACGTGATGTGATGGTATCGCTTTACTCTGCTCTGGAAAGACCTCATCTAGAGTATTGTGTTCAGTTTTGGGCACCACATTTTAAGAAGGATATAGACAAGCTGGAACGGGTCCAGAGGAGGGTGATGAAGATGGTGAAGGGTCTGGAGACCAAGTCCTATGAGGAAAGGTTGAAGGAGCTGGGGATGTTTAGCTTGGAGAGGAGGCGGCTGAGAGGTGATAGGATCCCCATTTTCAAGTACTTGAAGGGCTGTCATATAGAGGATGGGGTGGAATTGTTTTCTGTGGCCCCAGAAGGTAGGACCAGAACCAGTGGGTTGAAATTAAATCAAAAGAGTTTCCGGCTCAACATTAGGAAGAACTTCCAGACTGTTAGAGCGATTCCTCAGTGGAACAGGCTTCCTCGGGAGGTGGTGGGCTCTCCTTCCTTGGAGGTTTTTCAACAGAGGCCATCTGACAGCAATGAGGATCCTGTGAATTCAGGGGGAGGCATTTGTGAGTTTCCTGCCTTGTGCAGGGGGTTGGACTAGATGACCCTGGAGGTCCCTTCCAACTCTATGATTCTATGATCTTCTTTGGATCAGAATTGCTCCCACTAAAGACCTTCAACAGCACTGGCCACCCTATCTCGGAAGGACAGAAGATAGACAAGCAAATCTAAAGGCATCCAAACCAAACTTTTATTTGCAGAGAACATTGGAGCAGCACAGGAAGGCCTCCAGGCACCACCGTGGCCACAAGAAGTTCCTGTGGCGGATTTCGGAAGAGCGCAGGTTATTTTCTGTCTCTTGCCCAGCACAGATAATGATGTTCCGCTGACCACATTGCCCTCTACTGCAACAGCAACGGCAGCAGCAGATTAATAAGTGCAGTGGAACAGCCTCAGGCAAAGCTTTCAGGAGATCGATACGGCCTCCGAAACAGCCCTGCCCTTGGTCTCCCGGTGAGGCACAGCAAGAAGAGTTTGCCAGAGACCACAGAGTACGGCAGGCCTCATTCGGCTCTGACCCCCTTCCTGCAGGCTGCGTCTGTCCTTCATACTACCTTGAACAATCCTCCATATCGGAACTCTGTCTTCCCCTCGCATGCGTCCTCTGGCCGTCAATGCTCCCAGCCACGAGGACAACACCATAAGAAGAACATAAGAGAAGCCATGTGGGATCAGGCCATTGGCCCTTCAGTCCAACACTCTGTATCACATAAGAACATAAGAGAAGCCCTGTTGGATCAGGCCAGTGGCCCTTCAGTCCAACACTCTGTGTCACATAAGAGAAGCCCTGTTGGATCAGGCCAATGGCCCATTCAGACCAACACTCTAAGTCACAGAAGAACATAAGAGAAGCCCTGTTGGATCAGGCCAGTGGCCCCTCCAGTCCAACACACTGTGTCACATAAGAGAAGCCCTGTTGGATCAGGCCAATGGCCCATTCAGACCAACACTCTAAGTCACAGAAGAACATAAGAGAAGCCATGTTGGATCAAGCCAGAGGTCCATCCAGTCCAACACTCTGGGTCACAGAAGAACATAAGAGAAGCCATGTTGGATCAGGCCAATGGCCCCTCCAGTCCAACACTCTGTGTCACAGAAGAACATAAGAGAAGCCTTCTTGGATTAGGCCAATGGCCTATCCAGTCCAACACTCTGTGTCACATAAGAACATAAGAGAAGCCATGTTGGATCAGGCCAATGGCCTCTCCAGTCCAACACTCTGTGTCACATAAGAGAAGCCATGTTGGATCAGGCCAATGGCCCATTCAGTCCAACACTCTGTGTCACATAAGAACATAAGAGAAGCCCTGTTGGATCAGGCCAGCGGCCCACCCAGTCCAACACTCCGTGTCACACAGCGGCCACAAAAAAACCCCAAGTGCCACCAGGGGGTCCACAAGTGGGGCTAGAAGCCCTTCCACTGTGCCCCCCACCAAGCACCCAGAATACCGAGCATCACTGCCCCAGACAGAGAGTTCCAACGATACGCTGTGGCTAATAGCCACTGACGGAACTCTGCTCCATATTTTTATCCAATCCCCTCTTGAAGTTGGCTATGCTTGTAGCTGCCACAACCTCCTGTGGCAGTGAATGTGTTAATCACCCTTTGGATGAAGAAGGACTTCCTTTTATCTGTTCTAGCCCGACTGCTCAGCAATTTAATGGCGTGCCCATGAGTTCTCGTATTGTGAGAAAGGGAGAAAAGGACTTCTTTCTCTACCTTCTCCATCCCATGCACAATCTTGTCAACCTCTATCCTGTCACCCCGCAGTCGACGTTTCTCCAAGCTAAAGAGCCCCAAGCGTTTTCACCTTTCTTCAAAGGAAAAGTGTTCCAACCCTTGAATCATTCTAGTTGCTCTTCTCTGCACTTTTTCCGATGCTATAATACCTTTTTTGAGCTGCAGTGACCTCTGTCACTGCTCCAAGCCACAAACACAACACCAGGATTTCCCAACCACGGCTGCAAGAGGCCTACTTTCAGCACACAAGAAAAGCATTCCATCCACGCTGCGCAATACACTGATGGTTTCGGTCTCAGAAGCCCTACATGGCTTGGGATTAAGGTATCTGGATAGTCTTCTCCCATCGGTTTCTGTCCTGGAATAAAGATTGTCCCTCCATAGTGTTCCACCAATCAAAGAAGCTTGTTAGGTGGGAACACGAGACAGGGCCTTTTTCGTGGCAGCCCCACAAATGGAACAACCTGCGCAGGAAGGTGTGCCCGGCTCCTCTCACTTTCAATCTTTAGGAGGCAGTTGAACACAGCTTTATTTAGGACTGTATTTGGTTAAGTTATCAGCTATCCCAAATTGCAATTCTAAACTTTGGAGTTTTAACCTTTTTAACATAGGGAAGAAAAAGTTGTTGTTAAACCTTTTAAATCAATCAAATAAATATTAAGAGCAAAGAAGAGATCAGTATTTGTTCTAGGGAGTTATCGCTCTCATTTTCTTCCAGCACTGTGAGCATGCAAAAGGAAAAGAAACAAAAAAAAAAAATCAGAAAACTGAACGTTCTTCCCAAGTTTCAGTTCTGGGCTTCCTGCATACAGCATCCAATTTGCAGACATTACATTTTCGTTTCCTGTTTTGGGGCTGCACTCAAGAAATGAATCTGTCCTTTATCGCTAAACATCTTGAGGGAAATCATCCCTGGGTCATGAGGCTGCTCTGTGAGCAGGGAACTTCTTGTCCTCTCTGAGGCTGTGCCAGTTTTGCTACACCCACTGCCTGGTGGTAGCGGACTTGAAAACTGCAGGACCAGAGTTCGAGTTTCACCCCTGCACAACACCTCTTTGTAGGGTTGCCAGCCTCCAGGTGGTGACTGTAGATCTCTTGGGCAAGAAATCAGTTCACCTGGAGAAAATGGTCACTTTGAAAACAGGTGTCAAACATCCAGCCCGGGGGCCAAATCAGGCCCCTGAGCAACTGGCTGTCATCTGCTTCCTTCTCTCTCTCTCTTGCTTCCTTCTGCAACACAGCTTGCTTTGCCAGGCTTGCTTAACTGCACAGGAGCTACAGAGCAAAGCCTCTATTTTCTGCACTGGCTGAGGCTCCCCCTTGGGAAGAAGGGGGGAGGGAGAGCTTGCTTTGCCAGGCTCTCTCAATCGCACAGCAGAGCTACTGAGCCAAGCCTCTCTTCCTTCTATTGGCTGAGGCTCCTCCCCCTCCTGATCCCCTGAGGAAGGAAGGAAAGAGCTTCCTTTGCCCAGTTTTCTGGTTCCTACGGGAGATATACAAAGAAGAAGAAGATATTGGATTTATATCCCGCCCTCCACTCCGAAGAGTCTCAGAGGGGCTCACAATCTCCTTTACCTTCCTCTCCCACAACAGACACCCTGTGAGGTGGGTGGGGCTGGAGAGGGCTCTCACAACAGCTGCCCTTTCAAGGACAACCTCTGCCAGAGCTCTGGCTGACCCAAGGCCATGCTAGCAGGTGCAAGTGGAGGAGTGGGAAATCAAGCCCGGTTCTCCCAGATAAGAGTCCGCACACTTAACCACTACACCAAACTGGCTCTTTGAAAGCACCTTTAAGATCAAGAAGAAGAAGAAGATATTGGATTTATATCCCGCCCTCCACTCTGAAGAGTCTCAGAGCGGCTCACAATCTCCTTTACCTTCCTCCCCCACAACAGCCACCCTGTGAGGTGGGTGGGGCTGGAGAGGGCTCTCACAGCAGCTGCCCTTTCAAGGACAACCTCTGCCAGGGCTATGGCTGACCCAAGGCCATTCCAGCAGGTGCAAGTGGAGGAGTGGGGAATCAAACCCGGTTCTCCCAGATAAGAGTCCGCACACTTAACCACTACACCAAACTGGCTCTCCTAAGATCAAGTGCTAATGTTTTAAGCATGTTTTGATTAAAAAAAAATCTGGCAACCCTCTTTCTGTGTGAGCTTGGAAAGAAACGACCTCTGCCCACTTCAAAGAGCTAGACAGGCAAACAAAACCCGGGAATAAGCACAGCGCGATGCTGTTTTTATTAGGGCCAATGAAACAGCCAGCACAAGCTTTAAAAGCTCCCCAGAAGTCTGATTCCAGCTGCATATTAATTGGGAAAAGAAGGGGGTGGGTGGGTAGAGGAAGAAGGATGCATCCCAGCATGTTCAAAAAGTCCAAAGAGCTGCAGAATTAGATTAGGAGGGCATGACAGATTTCAGGGCGCTTCACGGGCCCCGGGAGTAAAGAAAATAGAACTTTGCTTTTTGAAAAATCGGGGAACTCAAACTTAAACACAATATTGTTGTAATTCGGCGGGGAGGGCGGGATATAAATAGAATAAAATAAATAATATTTTGGCTGATCCTTAAGGGGGGGGGAGCATAATATCGTTTCCCCAATATACTGACCTACAGTTTCAGTGCCCAATCTTACATTTAAAGACTTTAACAAGCACCAAGAAGACAGAGCATCCCTGCTCCAGATGTAAGAACATAAGAGAAGCCCTGTTGGATCAGGCCAGTGGCCCCTCCAGTCCAACACACTGTGTCACATAAGAACATAAGAGAAGCCCTGTTGGATCAGGCCAGTGGCCCCTCCAGTCCAACACTCTGTGTCACATAAGAACATAAGAGAAGCCATGTTGGATCAGGCCAATGGCCCCTCCAGTCCAACACTCTGTGTCACATAAGAACATAAGAGAAGCCATGTTGGATCAGGCCAATGGCCCCTCCAGTCCAACACTCTGTGTCACATAAGAACATAAGAGAAGCCCTGTTGGATCAGGCCAATGGCCCATCCAGCCCAACACTCTGTGTCACAGAAGAACATAAGAGAAGCCCTGTTGGATCAGGCCAGTGGCCCCTCCAGTCCTACACTCTGTGTCACATAAGAACATAAGAGAAGCCATGTTGGATCAGGCCAATGGCCCCTCCAGTCCAACACTCTGTGTCACATAAGAACATAAGAGAAGCCATGTTGGATCAGGCCAATGGCCCCTCCAGTCCAACACTCTGTGTCACATAAGAACATAAGAGAAGCCCTGTTGGATCAGGCCAATGGCCCATCCAGCCCAACACTCTGTGTCACAGAAGAACATAAGAGAAGTCATGTTGGATCGGGACAATGGCCCATCCAGTTCGTGTCACACAGTGGCCAAAAAAACCAAGGTGCAATCAGGAGGTCCACCAGTGGGACCAGGACACTAGAAGCCCTCCCACTGTGTCCCCCCAAGCACCAGGAACACAGAGCATCCCTGTCACAGACATAAGAACATAAGAGAAGCCCTGTTGGATCAGGCCAGTGGCCCCTCCAGTCCAACACTCTGTGTCACATAAGAACATAAGAGAAGCCATGTTGGATCAGGCCAATGGCCCCTCCAGTCCAACACTCTGTGTCACATAAGAACATAAGAGAAGCCATGTTGGATCAGGCCAATGGCCCCTCCAGTCCAACACTCTGTGTCACATAAGAACATAAGAGAAGCCATGTTGGATCAGGCCAGTGGCCCCTGCAGTCCAACACTCTGTGTCACAGAAGAACATAAGAGAAGCCATGTTGGATCAGGCCAGTGGCCCCTCCAGTCCAAAACTCTGTGTCACAGAAGAACATAAGAGAAGCCCTGTTGGATCAGGCCAATGGTCCCTCCAGTCCAACACTCTGTGTCACAGAAGAACATAAGAGAAGCCATGATGGATCAGGCCAATGGCCCACCCAGTCCAACACTCTGTGTCACATAAGAACATAAGAGAAGCCATGTTGGATCAGGCCAGTGGCCCCTCCCACTGTGTCCCCCCAAGCACCAGGAACACAGAGCATCCCTGTCACAGACATAAGAACATAAGAGAAGCCCTGTTGGATCAGGCCAGTGGCCCATCCAGTCCAACACTCTGTGTCACATAAGAACATAAGAGAAGCCCTGTTGGATCAGGCCAATGGCCCCTCCAGTCCAACACTCTGTGTCACATAAGAACATAAGAGAAGCCATGTTGGATCAGGCCAATGGCCCCTCCAGTCCAACACTCTGTGTCACATAAGAACATAAGAGAAGCCATGTTGGATCAGGCCAGTGGCCCCTCCAGTCCAACACTCTGTGTCACATAAGAACATAAGAGAAGCCATGTTGGATCAGGCCAATGGCCCCTCCAGTCCAACACTCTGTGTCACATAAGAACATAAGAGAAGCCATGTTGGATCAGGCCAGTGGCCCCTGCAGTCCAACACTCTGTGTCACAGAAGAACATAAGAGAAGCCATGTTGGATCAGGCCAGTGGCCCCTCCAGTCCAACACTCTGTGTCACATAAGAACATAAGAGAAGCCATGTTGGATCAGGCCAGTGGTCCCTCCAGTCCAACACTCTGTGTCACATAAGAACATAAGAGAAGCCATGTTGGATCAGGCCAGTGGCCCCTCCAGTCCAACACTCTGTGTCACATAAGAACATAAGAGAAGCCATGTTGGATCAGGCCAGTGGCCCCTCCAGTCCAACACTCTGTGTCACAGAAGAACATAAGAGAAGCCATGTTGGATCAGGCCAATGGCCCATCCAGTCCAATGGCCCCTCCAGTCCAACACTCTGTGTCACATAAGAACATAAGAGAAGCCCTGTTGGATCAGGCCAGTGGCCCCTCCAGTCCAACACTCTGTGTCACAGAAGAACATAAGAGAAGCCCTGTTGGATCAGGCCAGTGGCCCCTCCAGTCCAACACTCTGTGTCACATAAGAACTTAAGAGAAGCCATGTTGGATCAGGCCAGTGGCCCATCCAGTCCAACACTCTGTGTCACAGAAGAACATAAGAGAAGCCCTGTTGGATCAGGCCAATGGCCCATCCAGTCCAACACTCTGTGTCACATAAGAACTTAAGAGAAGCCATGTTGGATCAGGCCAGTGGCCCATCCAGTCCAACACTCTGTGTCACATAAGAACTTAAGAGAAGCCATGTTGGATCAGGCCAGTGGCCCATCCAGTCCAACACTCTGTGTCACATAAGAACTTAAGAGAAGCCATGTTGGATCAGGCCAGTGGCCCCTCCAGTCCAACACTTTGTGTCACAGAAGAACATAAGAGAAGCCCTGTTGGATCAGGCCAGTGGCCACTCCAGTCCAACACTCTGTGTCACAGGAGAACATAAGAGAAGCCCTGTTGGATCAGGCCAGTGGCCCATCCAGTCCAACACTCTGTGTCACATAAGAACATAAGAGAAGCCATGTTGGATCAGGCCAGTGGCCCATCCAGTCCAACACTTTGTGTCACAGAAGAACATAAGAGAAGCCCTGTTGGATCAGGCCAGTGGCCACTCCAGTCCAACACTCTGTGTCACAGAAGAACATAAGAGAAGCCCTGTTGGATCAGGCCAGTGGCCCATCCAGTCCAACACTCTGTGTCACATAAGAACTTAAGAGAAGCCATGTTGGATCAGGCCAGTGGCCCATCCAGTCCAACACTCTGTGTCACAGAAGAACATAAGAGAAGCCCTGTTGGATCAGGCCAATGGCCCATCCAGTCCAACACTCTGTGTCACATAAGAACTTAAGAGAAGCCATGTTGGATCAGGCCAGTGGCCCATCCAGTCCAACACTCTGTGTCACATAAGAACTTAAGAGAAGCCATGTTGGATCAGGCCAGTGGCCCATCCAGTCCAACACTCTGTGTCACATAAGAACTTAAGAGAAGCCATGTTGGATCAGGCCAGTGGCCCCTCCAGTCCAACACTTTGTGTCACAGAAGAACATAAGAGAAGCCCTGTTGGATCAGGCCAGTGGCCACTCCAGTCCAACACTCTGTGTCACAGAAGAACATAAGAGAAGCCCTGTTGGATCAGGCCAGTGGCCCATCCAGTCCAACACTCTGTGTCACATAAGAACATAAGAGAAGCCATGTTGGATCAGGCCAGTGGCCCATCCAGTCCAACACTCTGTGTCACATAAGAACATAACAGAAGCCATGTTGGATCAGGCCAATGGCCCATCCAGTCCAACATTCTGTGTCACATAAGAACAGAAGAGAAGCCCTGTTCGATCAGGCCAGTGGCCCATCCAGTCCAACACTCTGTGTCACATAAGAACATAAGAGAAGCCCTGTTGGATCAGGCCAGTGGCCCATCCAGTCCAACACTCTGTGTCACATAAGAACTTAAGAGAAGCCATGTTGGATCAGGCCAGTGGCCCATCCAGTCCAACACTCTGTGTCACAGAAGAACATAAGAGAAGCCCTGTTGGATCAGGCCAGTGGCCCCTCCAGTCCAACACTCTGTGTCACAGAAGAACATAAGAGAAGCCCTGTTGGATCAGGCCAGTGGCCCCTCCAGTCCAACACTCTGTGTCACATAAGAACTTAAGAGAAGCCATGTTGGATCAGGCCAGTGGCCCATCCAGTCCAACACTCTGTGTCACAGAAGAACATAAGAGAAGCCCTGTTGGATCAGGCCAATGGCCCATCCAGTCCAACACTCTGTGTCACATAAGAACTTAAGAGAAGCCATGTTGGATCAGGCCAGTGGCCCATCCAGTCCAACACTCTGTGTCACATAAGAACTTAAGAGAAGCCATGTTGGATCAGGCCAGTGGCCCATCCAGTCCAACACTCTGTGTCACATAAGAACTTAAGAGAAGCCATGTTGGATCAGGCCAGTGGCCCCTCCAGTCCAACACTTTGTGTCACAGAAGAACATAAGAGAAGCCCTGTTGGATCAGGCCAGTGGCCACTCCAGTCCAACACTCTGTGTCACAGGAGAACATAAGAGAAGCCCTGTTGGATCAGGCCAGTGGCCCATCCAGTCCAACACTCTGTGTCACATAAGAACATAAGAGAAGCCATGTTGGATCAGGCCAGTGGCCCATCCAGTCCAACACTTTGTGTCACAGAAGAACATAAGAGAAGCCCTGTTGGATCAGGCCAGTGTCCACTCCAGTCCAACACTCTGTGTCACAGAAGAACATAAGAGAAGCCCTGTTGGATCAGGCCAGTGGCCCATCCAGTCCAACACTCTGTGTCACATAAGAACTTAAGAGAAGCCATGTTGGATCAGGCCAGTGGCCCATCCAGTCCAACACTCTGTGTCACAGAAGAACATAAGAGAAGCCCTGTTGGATCAGGCCAATGGCCCATCCAGTCCAACACTCTGTGTCACATAAGAACTTAAGAGAAGCCATGTTGGATCAGGCCAGTGGCCCATCCAGTCCAACACTCTGTGTCACATAAGAACTTAAGAGAAGCCATGTTGGATCAGGCCAGTGGCCCATCCAGTCCAACACTCTGTGTCACATAAGAACTTAAGAGAAGCCATGTTGGATCAGGCCAGTGGCCCCTCCAGTCCAACACTTTGTGTCACAGAAGAACATAAGAGAAGCCCTGTTGGATCAGGCCAGTGGCCACTCCAGTCCAACACTCTGTGTCACAGAAGAACATAAGAGAAGCCCTGTTGGATCAGGCCAGTGGCCCATCCAGTCCAACACTCTGTGTCACATAAGAACATAAGAGAAGCCATGTTGGATCAGGCCAGTGGCCCATCCAGTCCAACACTCTGTGTCACATAAGAACATAACAGAAGCCATGTTGGATCAGGCCAATGGCCCATCCAGTCCAACATTCTGTGTCACATAAGAACAGAAGAGAAGCCCTGTTCGATCAGGCCAGTGGCCCATCCAGTCCAACACTCTGTGTCACATAAGAACATAAGAGAAGCCCTGTTGGATCAGGCCAGTGGCCCATCCAGTCCAACACTCTGTGTCACATAAGAACTTAAGAGAAGCCATGTTGGATCAGGCCAGTGGCCCATCCAGTCCAACACTCTGTGTCACAGAAGAACATAAGAGAAGCCCTGTTGGATCAGGCCAATGGCCCATCCAGTCCAACACTCTGTGTCACATAAGAACTTAAGAGAAGCCATGTTGGATCAGGCCAGTGGCCCATCCAGTCCAACATTCTGTGTCACATAAGAACATAAGAGAAGCCATGTTGGATCAGGCCAGTGGCCCATCCAGTCCAACACTCTGTGTCACATAAGAACATGAGAGAAGCCATGTTGGATCAGGCCAATGGCCCATACAGTCCAACACTCTGTGTCACATAAGAGCAGAAGAGAAGCCATGTTGGATCAGGTCAGTGGCCCATCCAGTCCAACACTCTGCATCACATAAGAACATAAGAGAAGCCATGTTGGATCAGGCCAGTGGCCCATCCAGTCCAACACTCTGTGTCACAGAAGAACATAAGAGAAGCCCTGTTGGATCAGGCCAATGGCCCATCCAGTCCAACACTCTGTGTCACATAAGAACTTAAGAGAAGCCATGTTGGATCAGGCCAGTGGCCCATCCAGTCCAACATTCTGTGTCACATAAGAACAGAAGAGAAGCCCTGTTCGATCAGGCCAGTGGCCCATCCAGTCCAACACTCTGTGTCACATAAGAACATAAGAGAAGCCCTGTTGGATCAGGCCAGTGGCCCATCCAGTCCAACACTCTGTGTCACATAAGAACTTAAGAGAAGCCATGTTGGATCAGGCCAGTGGCCCATCCAGTCCAACACTCTGTGTCACAGAAGAACATAAGAGAAGCCCTGTTGGATCAGGCCAGTGGCCCCTCCAGTCCAACACTCTGTGTCACAGAAGAACATAAGAGAAGCCCTGTTGGATCAGGCCAGTGGCCCCTCCAGTCCAACACTCTGTGTCACATAAGAACTTAAGAGAAGCCATGTTGGATCAGGCCAGTGGCCCATCCAGTCCAACACTCTGTGTCACAGAAGAACATAAGAGAAGCCCTGTTGGATCAGGCCAATGGCCCATCCAGTCCAACACTCTGTGTCACATAAGAACTTAAGAGAAGCCATGTTGGATCAGGCCAGTGGCCCATCCAGTCCAACACTCTGTGTCACATAAGAACTTAAGAGAAGCCATGTTGGATCAGGCCAGTGGCCCATCCAGTCCAACACTCTGTGTCACATAAGAACTTAAGAGAAGCCATGTTGGATCAGGCCAGTGGCCCCTCCAGTCCAACACTTTGTGTCACAGAAGAACATAAGAGAAGCCCTGTTGGATCAGGCCAGTGGCCACTCCAGTCCAACACTCTGTGTCACAGGAGAACATAAGAGAAGCCCTGTTGGATCAGGCCAGTGGCCCATCCAGTCCAACACTCTGTGTCACATAAGAACATAAGAGAAGCCATGTTGGATCAGGCCAGTGGCCCATCCAGTCCAACACTTTGTGTCACAGAAGAACATAAGAGAAGCCCTGTTGGATCAGGCCAGTGGCCACTCCAGTCCAACACTCTGTGTCACAGAAGAACATAAGAGAAGCCCTGTTGGATCAGGCCAGTGGCCCATCCAGTCCAACACTCTGTGTCACATAAGAACTTAAGAGAAGCCATGTTGGATCAGGCCAGTGGCCCATCCAGTCCAACACTCTGTGTCACAGAAGAACATAAGAGAAGCCCTGTTGGATCAGGCCAATGGCCCATCCAGTCCAACACTCTGTGTCACATAAGAACTTAAGAGAAGCCATGTTGGATCAGGCCAGTGGCCCATCCAGTCCAACACTCTGTGTCACATAAGAACTTAAGAGAAGCCATGTTGGATCAGGCCAGTGGCCCATCCAGTCCAACACTCTGTGTCACATAAGAACTTAAGAGAAGCCATGTTGGATCAGGCCAGTGGCCCCTCCAGTCCAACACTTTGTGTCACAGAAGAACATAAGAGAAGCCCTGTTGGATCAGGCCAGTGGCCACTCCAGTCCAACACTCTGTGTCACAGAAGAACATAAGAGAAGCCCTGTTGGATCAGGCCAGTGGCCCATCCAGTCCAACACTCTGTGTCACATAAGAACATAAGAGAAGCCATGTTGGATCAGGCCAGTGGCCCATCCAGTCCAACACTCTGTGTCACATAAGAACATAACAGAAGCCATGTTGGATCAGGCCAATGGCCCATCCAGTCCAACATTCTGTGTCACATAAGAACAGAAGAGAAGCCCTGTTCGATCAGGCCAGTGGCCCATCCAGTCCAACACTCTGTGTCACATAAGAACATAAGAGAAGCCCTGTTGGATCAGGCCAGTGGCCCATCCAGTCCAACACTCTGTGTCACATAAGAACTTAAGAGAAGCCATGTTGGATCAGGCCAGTGGCCCATCCAGTCCAACACTCTGTGTCACAGAAGAACATAAGAGAAGCCCTGTTGGATCAGGCCAATGGCCCATCCAGTCCAACACTCTGTGTCACATAAGAACTTAAGAGAAGCCATGTTGGATCAGGCCAGTGGCCCATCCAGTCCAACATTCTGTGTCACATAAGAACATAAGAGAAGCCATGTTGGATCAGGCCAGTGGCCCATCCAGTCCAACACTCTGTGTCACATAAGAACATGAGAGAAGCCATGTTGGATCAGGCCAATGGCCCATACAGTCCAACACTCTGTGTCACATAAGAGCAGAAGAGAAGCCATGTTGGATCAGGTCAGTGGCCCATCCAGTCCAACACTCTGCATCACATAAGAACATAAGAGAAGCCATGTTGGATCAGGCCAGTGGCCCATCCAGTCCAACACTCTGTGTCACAGAAGAACATAAGAGAAGCCCTGTTGGATCAGGCCAATGGCCCATCCAGTCCAACACTCTGTGTCACATAAGAACTTAAGAGAAGCCATGTTGGATCAGGCCAGTGGCCCATCCAGTCCAACATTCTGTGTCACATAAGAACATAAGAGAAGCCCTGTTGGATCAGGCCAGTGGCCCATCCAGTCCAACACTCTGTGTCACATAAGAACTTAAGAGAAGCCATGTTGGATCAGGCCAGTGGCCCATCCAGTCCAACATTCTGTGTCACATAAGAACATAAGAGAAGCCCTGTTGGATCAGGCCAATGGCCCATCCAGTCCAACACTCTGTGTCACATAAGAACTTAAGAGAAGCCATGTTGGATCAGGCCAGTGGCCCATCCAGTCCAACACTCTGTGTCACATAAGAACATAACAGAAGCCATGTTGGATCAGGCCAATGGCCCCTCCAGTCCAACACTCTGTGTCACACAGTGGCCAAATCCCAGGTGCCATCAGGAGGTTCACCAGCAGTGTCAGAACTCCAGAAGCCCTCCCACTGTGCCCCTCAGCACCAAAAAGACACAGCGTCACTTTCTCAGACAGGGTGTGTGAACTACTACCCTTAAAAAATGTGTTTTGCAACTGGATTTTTACTGCACAAAAGTAGCAAAAATCCATTTGCAAAACGCATTATTTAGTGGAGTTCGAATGCACTCAAGAGTGTTCCATTTATACCTTGTGGATAATAGCCACTCACGGACCGCTGACATTTCGCCAGCTATACATTCTCAGCCTAATCTATCCAATCTATCTCTTACCAATTGTATTAATCCAACAACAGCTATCTTTATTGCTCAGTTACTTCTGCATCTTGATTCTAATCGGCCCTTCCTGGCCACACCCTGCCCACCCTTAGAGCTCTTGTTTTTGTAGCAGGAACCCCTTTGCATATTAGGCCATGCCCCCTGATGTAGCCAATCCTCCAACAGTTTAAAGTAGGCCCTGAAGAAGATATTGGATTTATATCCCGTCCTCCATTCCGAATCTCGGAGTCTCAGAGCGGCTCACAATCTCCTTTATCTTCCTCCCCCACAATCTCCTTTATCTTCCTCCCCCACAACAGACACCCTGTGAGGTAGGTGGGGCTGAGAGAGCTCTGACAGAAGCTGCCCTTTCAAGGACAGCTCCTCCAAGAGCTATGGCTGACCCAAGGCCATGATAGCAGCTGCAAGTGGAGGAGTGGGGAATCAAACCCAGTTCTCCCAGATAAAAGTCCGCACACTTAACCACTACACCAGACTGACTTTCTTCCTCCCCCACAACAGACACCCTGTGAGGTGGGTGGGGCTGAGAGGACTCTCACAGCAGCTGCCCTTTCAAGGACAACTCTTGCGAGAGCTATGGCTGTCCCAAGGCCATTCCAGCAGCTGCAAGTGGAGGAGTGGGGAATCAAACCCAGTTCTCCCAGATAAGAGTCTGCACACTTAACCACTACACCAAATTGGCTCTCAGGACACCCTGTGAGATGGGTGGGGCTGAGAGAGCTGTGACAGAAGCTGCCCTTTCAAGGACAACTCCTACGAGAACTATGGCTGACCCAAGGCCATTCCAGCAGGTGCAAGTGGAGGAGGGGGGAATTAAAACCGGTTCTCCCAGATAAGAGAGCTCTGGCTGACCCAAGGCCATTCCAGCAGCTGCAAGTGGAGGAGTGGGGAATCAAACCCGGTTCTCCCATTTAAGAGTCCGCGCACTTAACCACCACACCAAACTGGCTCTTGTAAGCTCTTGAACGATTAGCTAAACAAGCGGGGTGTAGCCTAATATGCAAAGGAGTTCCTGTTACAAAAAAAACCCTGCCTCTACTTATATATAAAGGCTGGTGACTTCTGTTTCAATGTATATGAAGAAGTGTGCATGCACACAATGGCTTATTACGCAGAATAACTTGTTTAGAGCCAGTTTGGTGTAGTGGTTGAGTGTGTGGACTCTTATCTGGGAGAACCGGGTTTGATTCCCCACTCCTCCACTTCCAGCTGCTGGAATGGCCTTGGGTCAACCATAGTTCTGGCAAGAGTTGTCCTTGAAAGGGCAGCTGCTGGGAGAGCCCTCTCAGCTGCACCCACCTCACGGGGTGTCTGTTGTGGGGGGAGAAGATACAGGAGATTGTAAACTGCTCTGAGTCTCTGATTCAGAAAGAAGGGCGGGGCATAAATCTGCAGTCTTCTTTATCTTAAAAGATGCCACTAAACTCCAACTTTGCTCTGCTACCTCACAGGGTTGTTGTGAGAGGCGAGGAAAATAATGTCAGCCCCCTAGGGAAAAAGTGGGGGCATAGATGACTTAAGCTCGCCCTCCCCTCCCTTTTGCTATGCTGATTCATAGGAGACAAGGGAAAGTCTTATAGTAGCAAGAAAAACAACAACATGCAAATATAAAAATCCATGCTAACTTTCTCTACGGTTCTGTTCATCATACATTGTCAATGGCAAAAGTGAATAAGAGCAGAAAGAAATACTATTTCAGAGCAAGCAAAAGGGTTCTGTGGTATGGAGCAAGGCGGGAGGGGGGGGGGTCAGGTTTCCAACCACATGTGCTGCACATGGGACCAAGGGACCTCAATATCGCTGGAGCCTCTTCTTTAGATAGGGTTGCCAAGTCCAATTAAAGAAATATCTGGGGAATTTGAGGGTGGAGCCAGGGAACTTTGGGGGTGGAGCTAGGAGCAAGGGTGTGACAAGTGTAATGGAACTCCAAAGGGAGTTCTGGCCATCACATTTAAAGGGACCGCAGACCTTTTAAATACCTTCCCTCCATTGGAAATAATGAAGGATAGGGGCCCCTTCTTTGGGGGCTCATAGAACTGGACTCCCTGGCCCAATCCTTTTGAAACTTGGGGGGGGGGTGCTTTGGGGAGAGGCACTGGATGCTATGCTGAAAATTTGGTGCATCTATCCCTAAAGACAGCCCCTCCAGAGCCCCAGACACCTGCAGATAAGTTCTCCATTATTCCCTATGGGAACTAGTCCCCATAGGGAATCATGGAGTGCCCAGCAGACATTTCCCTCTCTCCCTCCCACTTTCTGATGACCCTGAAGCGGGGAGAAGGTCTCCAAACCGGGGGATCCCCTGCCCCTACCTGGGGATTGGCAACCCCATCTTTGGGAAAAAGGCAATGAGCAAACTGCACATTTAGGGGGGGGGGGGGTGACCATTTACCCAACTGTGGCTTCCAAGGCCCAATTTCCATCAAGCCAGAAGTCTTTTGGAGCCACACCCAAAGCACAAAAGTGATTTGCATCGGCTGGCAGTATTTGCAGGGTCAAACATGCGTATCTCTCTCCCCCCCCCCCACCTCCTTTGAAGTGCCGGGATGCGGAGAATGTGGCAGGCCTGGTTTTCCCAGTTAAGAGAAGAAAAGGCCAACTCTGGACTCCCACGGCAAAGATGGCATCGGCACGCTTGGCTGCTCTGGGGAAGGGAAATGTACTCACCGATTTAAGACCGGCTGGCAAGCAATCAGAGAGAGAGAAAGAGAGGGGGGGGGGGAAGGTCAGGGCACGGCTGGTCCCCTAATGTGAATAGCACACAGCTGGAAAGACTGAAGTCCATTCTAGGATCACTAAGCTTTCCATTCAGAGGAGAGGAGAGGAGAGGAGAGGAGAGGAGAGGAGAGGAGAGGAGAGGAGAGGAGAGGAGAGGAGAGGAGAGGAAAGGAAAGGAAAGGAAAGGAAAAGTCCCCTGTGCAAGCCCCAGTTGTTTCCGACTCTGGGGTGACGTCGCTTTCACAACGTTTTCACGGCAGACTTTTGACGGGGTGGTTTGCCATTGCCTTCCCCAGTCCTCTACACTTCCCCGCCACCAGCAAGCTGGGGACTCACTTGACCGACCTGGGAAGGATGGAAGGCTGAGTCAACCTTGGGCCGGCTACCTGAACCAGCTTTCGCTGGGATAGAACTCAGGTCATGAGCAGAGTTCAGATCACAGTACTGCAGTACTGCTGCTTTACCATTCTGCACCACTGGGCCACTTTATTCAGAGAAAGCCAGCTGGAAAGCCACGTTTCGTCCGAAACAGTAGAACAAAGTTAAGAGTCCAAAGGTATCACCGGACTCTAATTTTGTTTGAAGACAGGGGTGACCAAACTTGCTTAATGTAAGAGCCACATAGACTAAATGTCAGATGTTTGAGATAAGGAAGGAAGGTATCAGGTTCATCAGAGCAGTTTATATACATATATACATATGTATATATACTTTTTGATAACATATCCAATGTGAGACAGATTAATTATAACTGGTTTATCAATACGTGGCCTGATAACCTATCTCTGTTCTCATTGGGTTGTTTCTCCTCAGGTTACTGGAGCCCTTGCGAAAAAACTGGGCCAGCACTGGTGCAAAAAGCATATACCAGGGTGGCCAAAGTTGCTTAACGTTAGAGCTACATAGAATAAACATTAGATGTTTGAGAGTCGCAAGACATGAATGTCAGATGTAGGTAGGTAGGAAGGAAGGAAGGAAGGAAGGAAGGAAGGAAGGAAGGAAGGAAGGAAGGAAGGAAGGAAGGAAGGAAGGAAGGAAGGAAGGAAGGAAGGAAGGCAGGCAAACAGACAGGGGAGGGGGAAGGAGGTGGAAAGAAAGCAACTTTAACTTGAAATGCATTCTCCAAGCTGCCAGCTCTCTTGGCTTGGAGAAGCAATTTAAAGAGACAGCTGCCTGCTCTAAGCCAGCTGATGGGGTGGTGGAGGCTTTGAGAGCCACACAATATATGTGAAAGAGCCACACGTGGCTCTTGAGCCACAGTTTGGCCACCCCTGTTCTAAGTTTTCCATGGGAGAGGAAAACGTTGGTCCAACATTCACCCATCCATGGAAGCACCTGCCCTTTTTGGCTTCTATTGAAAATTTTTCGAACAGTATTGTCCGAATCAGCCTTCGCTGGGATCTGTCTAAAATGTGACCAGGTCACACTCCTTGACAGTGATAGCTAGGGGTGCCAACCTGCAGGCACGACCTGGAGCTCTCCCAGAATGGCAACTGATCTCCCAGCTGAAGATCAGTTCCCTCAACTGACAAGACAGTTGTCGACAGTCAAGAGTGTGTGATTGCAATAAAAAAGCCAACGCCATGCTGGGAATTATTAGGAAGGGAACTGAACACAAATCAGCCAGTATCATAATGCCCCTGTATAAATCGGTAGTGCGGTCTCATTTAGAGTACTGTGTGCAGTTCTGGTCGCCGCACCTCAAAAAGGATATTATAGCATTGGAGAAAGTCCAGAAAAGGGCAACTAGAATGATTAAAGGGCTGGAACACTTTCTCTATGAAGAAAGGTTGAAATGCTTGGGGCTCTTTAGCTTGGAGAAACGTCAACTGCGAGGTGACATGATAGAGGTTTACAAGATAATGCATGGGATGGAAAAAGTAAAGAAGTACTTTTCTCCCTTTCTCACAATATGAGAACTCGTGGGCATTCAATGAAATTGCTGAGCAGTCAGGTTAAACGGATAAAAGGAAGTCCTTCTTCACCCAAAGGGTGATTAACATGTGGAATTCACTGCTACAGGAGGTGGCGGCGGCTACAAGCATAGCCAGCTTCAAGAGGGGATTGGATAAAAATATGGAGCAGAGGTCCATCAGTGGCTATTAGCCACAGTACATATGTGTGTATGTGTGTGTGTTGGTCACTGTGTGACACAGAGTGTTGGACTGGATGGCCCATTGGCCTGATCCAACATGGCTGCTCTTCTGTTCTTATGTGACACAGAGTGTGGGACTGGATGGGCCACTGGCCTGATCCAACATGGCTTCTCTTCTGTTCTTATGTGACACAGAGTGTTGGACTGGAGGGGCCATTGGCCTGATCCAACAGGGCTTCTCTTATGTTCTTATGTGACACAGAGTGTTGGACTGGATGGGCCATTGGCCTGATCCAACAGGGCTTCTCTTATGTGACACAGAGTGTTGGACTGGAGGGGCCATTGGCCTGATCCAACAGGGCTTCTCTTATGTTCTTATGTGACACAGAGTGTTGGACTGGATGGGCCATTGGCCTGATCCAACAGGGCTTCTCTTATGTTCTTATGTGACACAGAGTGTTGGACTGGATGGGCCATTGGCCTGATCCAACAGGGCTTCTCTTATGTTCTTATGTGACACAGAGTGTTGGACTGGATGGGCCATTGGCCTGATCCAACAGGGCTTCTCTTATGTTCTTATGTGACACAGAGTGTTGGACTGGAGGGGCCATTGGCCTGATCCAACAGGGCTTCTCTTATGTTCTTATGTGACACAGAGTGTTGGACTGGATGGGCCATTGGCCTGATCCAACAGGGCTTCTCTTATGTTCTTATGTGACACAGAGTGTTGGACTGGATGGGCCATTGGCCTGATCCAACAGGGCTTCTCTTATGTTCTTATGTGACACAGAGTGTTGGACTGGATGGGCCATTGGCCTGATCCAACAGGGCTTCTCTTATGTTCTTATGTGACACAGAGTGTTGGACTGGATGGGCCATTGGCCTGATCCAACAGGGCTTCTCTTATGTTCTTATGTGACACAGAGTGTTGGACTGGATGGGCCATTGGCCTGATCCAACAGGGCTTCTCTTATGTTCTTATGTGACACAGAGTGTTGGACTGGATGGGCCATTGGCCTGATCCAACAGGGCTTCTCTTATGTTCTTATGTGACACAGAGTGTTGGACTGGATGGGCCATTGGCCTGATCCAACAGGGCTTCTCTTATGTTCTTATGTGACACAGAGTGTTGGACTGGAGGGGCCATTGGCCTGATCCAACAGGGCTTCTCTTATGTTCTTATGTGACACAGAGTGTTGGACTGGAGGGGCCACTGGCCTGATCCAGCATGGCTTCTCTTATGCTCCCTCGAAGAAAATGGCAATTTCCAAAGGTGGACATGAAGCCGCATTTTACTGAATCAGACCAGTGGTCCATCAGCGTCAGTATTGTCTACCTAGACCAGCAGCCCTTTCCAGGGTCTCACTTCCCCTCCTGCCTGGTCTTTTTAACCTGGAGATGCCAGGGATTGAACCTGGGACCTTCTGTTCAACTACTGAACGAAAGTATTTCCCCTAAAGCAGGGCTTCAGCTATGAGCGCATCTGAAGCATTCCCTCCTGCCTGGTCCTTTCAACTGGAGATTGAACCCGGGGCCTTCAGGCTCTTCCACTGAGCCGCAGCCCTTGTGGAATCAGAAAGAAACACCTGACATTTGAGCGGGAAACTTCCCAGCTCAGCCTCTTGGCTTCAGGGACTTCTCAAGGCAGAACTCAAAGTCTGCGGGCTGCTACAGCGACTCCCAAACAGACAGACAAGTTACGCGGCGACCAGATCAGAGACACGCTGAATAGATCCAAACCCCAGAGCGCCCTTCCAAAAAGTTCGTTCTTGAGACAGGGTGTCAAACTCATTCATTACGAAGCCCGGATCTGACACAAATGAGACCTTTTCGGGCCTGGCCATGTGTGTATCTATTTAAGATTAGGTAGCAGAGACATACACTTTATAAAGGACGCAAACACAATTAAAGATTTTTTTTTAAAAAAAAAAATTACAGTAAAACATACTTAAAACATTAGGGTTTGTAGAATCTTTCGGGCTCAAGTGCCATGTTCTACTGGAGAAAGTTTTTCTTCCAGACGTTTTGTTCTCGAGAACGAAACGTCTGGAAGAAAAACTTTCTCCAGTAGGACACGGCACTTGAGCCCGAAAGATTCTACAAACCCTAATGATGTTACCAGCCGTGAAAACCTGAAATCTTTGATACTTAAAACAATAACACTTGTTAGTCTTAAAGGTGCTTTCTTCGTATCTCTCCTGTGGGAACCAGGCAACTGGGCAAAGGAAGCTCTGGCTGTTTCCTTCCTTCCCCAGGGGACCAGGAGGGGAGGAGCCTCAGCCAATAGAAGGAAGAGTGGTTTGGCTCAGTAGCTCTGCTATGCAATTGACACAGCCTGGCAAAGCAAACTATCCCTCCTTACTTCCTCCCCAAGGGAGGAGCCTCAGCCAGTGAAGCCTATGAAGCTACCTTACACTGAATCATACCCTCAGTCCATCAAAGTCAGTTTTGTCTACTCAGACTGTCAGCAGCTCTCCAGGGTCTCAAGCTGAGGTTTTTCACGCCTATTTCCCTGGACCCTTTTAGTTGGAGTTGCTGAGGATTGAACCTGGGACCTTCTGCTTACCAAGCAGATGCTCTACCACTGAACTACAGGCTTTGCTCCGTAGCTCCTGTGTGATTGAGCAAGCCTGGCAAATCAAGCTGTGATGCAGAAGGAAGCAAGAGAGAGGGAGAAGGAAGCAGATGACAGCCAGTTGCTTGAGGGTCTGATTCAGTCCCCAGGCCGCATGTTTGACGCCCCTGAATTACACGGTGACCGGATCAGAGACGCGCTGAATAGATCCAAACCCCAGAGCGCCCTTCCGAAAGGTTCCTTCTTGAGGCAGAAGCTCGGTGGCGAAGCTCTGAGCCTGTGTGTGGCTGTGGGGGTCCCAGGCGCAGACGCCTCATTCTGCACGGCCCGGAATGCGCTTCGTCAGCCTGGATTGGCAGGGCAGGAATCCTAATGAGGCCAGTGCCCACGGAGTCCTGAGGAGGCCTAATCAGTTCTGCCAGCCCCTCACCCAAAGGCCTGGCCCGGCTGCATCGCCGGAGCCTTCAAAAGGATTTTGCAACTCACTGGAAAGCAGCCAAAGGGAACGACAACAGAGCCAGGGGCCAGCAAATTAGGGCAGAACGTCTCCCAATGCTGCATTTTCTGGGGAAAGAATTCCACGCTGCGCCTGTAAATATGATCCACTTTCTACAGTTGTCAGAACTGTTGTGCTACATGTCTGTCAGATGGCGTTGCCAGCTCCAGGTCAGAAAATTCCTGGAGTTTTGGGAGAATGGAGCCTGGGGGGGGGGGTGCAGGATTTGAGGAGGAGGAAGAGGAAGGAGGAGGAGGAGAAAAAGAAGAAGATGATGATCTTGGATTTATATCCCGCCCTATACTCTGAATCTCAGAGTCTCAGAGCAGCTCACAATCTTCTCTACTTTCCTCCCCCACAACAGACACCCTGTGAGGTGGGTGGGGCTGAGAGGGCTCTCACAGCAGCTGCCCTTTCAAGGACAGAGTCTCAGAGTGGCTCACAATCTCCTCTACCTTCCTCCCCCACAACAGACACCCTGTTGTGAGGTGGGTGGGGTTGAGAGAGCTCTCACAGAAGCTGCCCTTTCAAGGACAACCTCTGCAAGAGCTACGGCTGACCCAAGGCCATTCCAGCAGCTGCAAGTGGAGGAGTGGGGAATCAAACCGGGTTCTCCCAGATAACATCCCAGAATCATCGAGCATTCTCCTAGAAACGGACTTCCAGCAGCCCACACTGGCCTTGGCTAGCATTTTTTTTTTTAAATATATATACTAAGTTATATACTTTTTGCACCCGCACTGGCTCAGCTTTTTCGCAAGGGCTCAAGTAACCCAAGAGGAAACAGCCCCATGAGAACAGAGATAGGTTATCGGGTCACGTTTTGATAAACCAATTATAATTAATCTGAGCCACGTTGGAGATGTTATCAAAACATATATAAACTGCTCTAATGAACGTGATACCTTGAGGAACACAAGGGGAAACTGGTATAGAGAGATTGTGGAATATTTCTCCAGGCCTATCAATAAGCCTAGCGTAAACAATTCCTGCTACAACAGAACTCCGGTCGCGTATTCCGTTGTTGATTGGATGAGGGAGCGCACTTAGCTCACGGTTGGTGTGTATCAGCATTGGACCACGCTGAGGCCCCTCCCCTCCCCACACCCCGCCCTCTCCTGCAGGCGTGGAATTCTAGCAGGAGTTCCTTTGCATATTAGGCCACACACCCCTGATGTAGCCAATCCTCCTGGAGCTTACAAAAAAGAGCCCTGTAAGCTCTTGGAGGATTGGCTATATCAGGGGGTGTGTGGCCTAATATGCAAAGGAGCTCCTGCTAGAATTTCACCCCTTCTCTCCTAATCCACCCCCCAAATCTCCCGTCTTTTCCAGCGCAGACCTGACAACCCTATTTATGCTGCCGTTGAGATTTCTGTCTAACTCAGGAAAACCAGCATTGTTCCAAACTAGGGCTGGCCAAACTGCAGCTCGGGAGCCACACGTGGCTCTTTCACACGTATTGTGTGGCTCTCAAAACCCTTTCCCTCAGATCACTTCTCCAAGCCAAGCCAGCTGGCAGCTTGGAGAACACATTTAAAGTTAAAGTTGCTTTATTTCCACCTCTCTCTCCCTCCTCCCATCCATTTTCCTCCCATGCTGCCTGCCTTCCTAGGGCTCCCAGGTCTGTGCTGGAAAATACCTGGAGACTTTAGGGGTGGTCCAGGAGAGGGTGGAGTTTGGAAAGGGGCCTCAGCAGGGTCCAATGCCACAGAGTCCGCCCTTCAAGACATCCATTTTCTCCCGGGGGGGGGGGGAGAGAAGAAGAAGACGAAGAAGAAAATGAAGAAGACGAAGAAGACAAAGAAGAAGAAGACGATGATGAAGATGAAAATGAAGAAGACGAAGACGAAGAAGAAAATGAAGACGAAGAAGACAAAGACAATGACAAAAACGACGATGAAGATGAAAATGAAGAAGACGAAGAAGAAAATGAAGAACACAAAGAAGAAGACGAAGAAGAATTGCAGATTTATACCCGGCCCTTCTCTCTGAATCAGACTCAGAGTGGCTCACAATCTCCTATATCTCCTCCCCCCACAACAGACACCCTGTGGAGTGGGAGGGGCTGAGAGGGCTCTCCCAGCAGCTGCCCTTTCAAGGACAACCTCTGCCAGAGCTATGGCTGACCCAAGGCCGTTCCAGCAGCTGCAAGTGGAGGAGTGGGGAATCAAACCCGGTTCTCCCAGATAAGAGAGCTCTGGCTGCCCCAAGGCCATGCCAGCAGGTGCAAGTGGAGGAGTGGGGAATCAAACCCGGTTCTCCCAGATAAGACAGCTATGGCTGACCCAAGGCCATTCCAGCAGCTGCAAGTGGAGGAGTGGGGAATCAAACCCGGTTCTCCCAGATAAGACAGCTCTGGCTGACCCAAGGCCGTTCCAGCAGCTGCAAGTGGAGGAGTGGGGAATCAAACCCGGTTCTCCCAGATAAGAGAGCTCTGGCTAACCCAAGGCCATTCCAGCAGGTGCAAGTGGAGGAGTGGGGAATCAAACCCGGTTCTCCCAGATAAGAGAGCTCTGGCTAACCCAAGGCCATTCCAGCAGGTGCAAGTGGAGGAGTGGGGAATCAAACCTGGTTCTCCCAGATAAGAGTCTGTGCACTTCACCACTACACCAAACTGGCTCTCCAGGTGATCTCTGCCAGCTGGAGATCAGTTGTAAAAGTGTGAGATCTCCAGGCCACACCTGGAGCCTGGCCAGCTATGCCTTCTTTCCTTCCTGAATTGCAGCTCTCAAACGTCTTACGTTTTTTCTACGTGGCTCTTCAATTAAGAAAGTTGGGTTACCCCTGTTCCAAACCGTGTTGGAGCCCTTTCAAAATGAGTGTAGAATTTTGGATTTGTGCTGCTGTCAACTGGACAATCTGTGTATGAATAGCAAAAACCCAGTTGCAAAATGCATTATTTAGTGTAGTGTGAATGCACCCAGACAAACACAAATATATATATAAATATATATATTATTACATATTATATAATATTATAATATATAATATTATTTGGCACGTTGGCACATTGGCCACAACAGTGCGGGGAGATCCAGGTGGGCCGTCGTCTTGGTCCGAAACAACGGAGTAAATGAATAATAAATACAATAAATGAATAAAAGCGTATTGGTCTTAAATAGGGTTGGCAAGACCAGTTCAAGAACTATCTGGGGACTTTGGGGGTGGAGCCAGGAGCAAGGGTGTGACAAGCACAACTGAATGCCAAAGGGAGTTCTGGCCATCACATTTAAAGGGACCACACGCCTTTTAAAATGCCTTCCCTCCACTGGAAATAATGAAAGATAGGGGCACCTTCTTTGGGGCTCATAGAATTGTACCCCCTGGTTCACTCTTTTTGAAACTTGGAGGGTGTCTTGAGGAGAGGCATCAGATGCTCTGCTGAAAATGTGGTGCTTCTATCTCTAAAAACACCCTTACCCAGAGTTCCAGATACCCAGATCAATTCTCCATTATACTCTATGGGAATTGGTCTTCATAGGGAATAATGGAGTGCCCAGCAGACATTTCCCTCCCACCCACCCTGCTTTCTGATGACCCTGACCCTCCAAACTGGGGGGTCCCCTGCCCCCACCTGGGGATTAGCAAACACTAGAAATAAACCACTGTGTTTTTGTTGCAAATAAATGCTTAAGCAATTTCTTTCATAATGATGCAATTATATGATTATCATCACATTATCATTAAATGTCCATAGAAAAATCAAAAAGTTATTTCACACCACTCTTGTAAGGTAGTACTTTAGGGTCCACTGTCTCAGTTTTCCTTTGCTTTTAAGACGTAGACGGCACCACGCTTGTATATGATTCCTCCTATGGGTAGCAGACCGAAGTCTGGCAGGTGTGGCGGCTACACAGGTTCTAGTTCAGTTCTGTGTTTCGTTCACCTTCCACTGGCCACTTAATTTTAGCTTTGGAACCCGAGCTAAAGGCAGTTGCTCAGACATTACAACACAACGCTACTTTGCAGCTTGCACAAATGGTTCTCCATTGTGGTTTATTTCTAGCGTTTGCTAATCAGTACACTGCAGTTTCCGGTTTGCCCGCCTGGGGATTGGCAGCCCTATGTGCTGCTGGACTCCAACTTAAGTGCAGTGAGTTTAGCAGTGCTGTTCCTACTCTGAAATGGCAGAAAACGAAGGTATAGGATTGTGAGTCTTTTTTCTTTCACTCAAAAATCTGGAGGCGGGGGAAGGGAGGGAATCAGTCCATGCAGAGAATAAGGTTGCAAACCCAGCACAAATAAAACTTGGCAGTATCTCAGTGCTCAAAAGGGAACAGCGGGTTTCAGATCTTTGCTGGCCCTCTCCACGAGAGTCGCCAGAGCCAACCATCCGTCAAGCTGAAAACACACAACAGTGCCTTCAGCTCTCTTAACCACAATTCATTCCGATCTCTCAGTGTCTGAGATTTGTTCTCAGTGCAAGAAAACATGAAACCTTGGGAGAGCCCAGGAGATTCTGGTCCAGCGTAAGGCATCTTTCCCAGGCTTTCAACCAGTACTGGGATACCGGATGAGACAGAGAGCTGTGAAGTTTGGCTTGGTTTATGTGCCAAAGTCTGCCAGCAAAAGAGCACAAGGACCCGGGTCTCTGAATCACAGGTATGGTTGCCATCTTCCATGCAAAACAACAGGGCACAGCTAGGTTGAGCAAAACTGGAAGAAACCGTGCTATAATAAATACAATAAAGACAAGGCTTATAACCACCAAAACTTTTTGGAATGATTATTCTATAATATGGCATAATCATACAAAATGTTACTGTGAGCACAATCTTTTGTAAAAAGGTAAAGGTAGTCCCCCTGTGCAAGCACCAGTCATTTCCGACTATGGTGTGACGTCGCATCAGGACGTTTTCACAGCAGGCTTTTTACGGGGTGGTTTGCCATTGCCTTCCTCAGTCCTCTACACTTTCCCCACAGCAAGCCAGGTCCTCATTTGACCGACCTCAGAAGGATGGAAGGCTGAGTCAACCTGGAGATGACTACCTGAACCCAGCTTTCGCCGGGATCGAACTCAGGTCATGAGCAGAGAGTTCAGACTGCAGTACTGCAACTTTACCACTCTGCGCCATGGGGCTCTTCCTTCCAACTCTATGGTTCTATAATTATGTCACATCAGAGAATAATCACTCAGAAAAGTTTGGGTGGTTATAGGCCTTGCATTTATTATAGCCCAAACAGTAATGTATGGCTGTGAGAGCTGGACCATAATGAAGGCTGAGCGCAGAAGAAGAGATGCTTTTGAGCTGTGGTGCTGGAGAAGACTCTTGAGAGTCCCTCGGACTGCAAGAAGATCCGATCAGTCAGTCCTAAGGGAAATCCACCCAGACTGTTCCCTGGAAGGTCAAATGCTGAAGCTGAAGCTCAGATTCTTTGGCCACCAAATGAAAAGGGAACATTCACTGGAGAAGACCCTGATGCTGGGAAAGACAGAAGGCAAAAGAAGAAAGGGATGGCAAAAGAGGAAATGGCTGGATAGCGTTACTAATGTAACAAACACGAATTTGAGCAGACTTCGGAGGATGGTGGAAGACAGGAGGGCGTGGCGTGACTTTGTCCAAGGGGTCGCAAAGAGTCGGACTCAACTGTGTGACTGAACAACAAAAAATTTATTATAGCAGAATATCCTCCATGCGATGCCTAGTTATCTCCTGGAAATACAACTGATTTCCAGGGGACACAGATCAGTTCCCTTGGAGAAAACGGCTGCTTTACGTGGGGGGTGGGACTCTGCTGCTGAGCTCCTCCCCCTCCTCAAGCCCCACCTTCCCTGGGCTCCACCCCCCAAATCTCCAGAAATTCCTCCAGGTGGAGTTGGCAACCCTAATTGCAGGGCCCAGAGCTGGGAAGGAGCCAGGTACTTCTGCCGAACACAATGCCAGCCCCGATGAACCTACAATTCCCTGTCTCGTTTCTAGGAAACCACTGATGCCTGGACTTTTCCCAGAAGAAGCGAGACATGCTGCTTGGGAACGCTTGTGCCTTCGCAAGCTTGTTTTTCTAGAGGCCTTCTGGATCTGGGCCACGTCACGTGGGAAGAGATTACAGGAAGAGAGAAAGGGAACGGCAGTGAAGCATGCGTCCCTACTATGATACACAGGCTTTCTTCTGGCCCCAGAAGGTCAGACCAGAACCAACAGGATGAGATTAAATCAAAAGAGTTTCCAGCCCAACATTAGGAAGAACTTCCTGATGGTTAGAGCGATTCCTCAGTGGAACAGGCTTCCTCGGGAGGTGGTGGGCTCTCCTTCCTTGGAGGTTTTTAAACAGAGGCTAGATGGCCATCTGACACCAATGAGGATCCTGTGAATTTAGGGGGAGGGATTTGTGAGTTTAGAGCGGTTCCTCAGTGGAACAGGCTTCCTCCTCGGGAGGTGGTGGGCTCTCCTTCCTTGGAGGTTCTTCAACAGAGGCTAGATGGTCACCTGACAGCAATGAGGATCCTGTGAATATAGGGAGAGGAGTTTGTGAGTTTCCTGCATCGTGCAGGGGGTTGGACTAGATGACCCTGGGGGTCCCTTCCAACTCTAGGATTCTAGAAGAGCCTGCAAAAACCCTCTCCTCTTTGTTGGTGTGCCAACTCTTATCTGGGAGAACCGGGATTAATTCCCCACTTCTCCACTTGCTGGAATGACCTTGGGTCAGCCATAGTTCAGGCATAAGATCATAAGAACATAAGAGAAGCCTTGTTGGATCAGGCCAATGGCCCATTCAGTCCAACACTCTTTGTCGCACAGTGGCCAAAAAAATTATACACACACACACACACACTGTGACTAATAGCCACTGATGGACCTCTGCTCCATATTTTTATCTAACCCCCTCTTGAAGCTGGCTATGCTTGTAGCCGCCACCACCTCCTGTGGCAGTGAATTCCACGTTAATCACCCTTTGGGTGAAGAAGTACTTCCTTTTATCCGTCTTAACCCGACTGGCAGAGATTGTCCTTGAAAGGGCAGCTACTGTGAGAATCCTCTCAGCCCCATCCATCTCACAGGGTGTCTGTTGTGGGGGAGGAAGGTGAAGGAGATTGTGAGCCGCTCTGAGACTCTTTGGAGTGGAGGGCGGGATATAAATCCAATATCTTCATCTACCTCACAGGGTGTCTGTTGTGGGGGAGGAAGGTAAAGGAGACTGTGAGCCGCTCTGAGACTCTTCGGAGTGGAGGGCGGGATATAAATCCAATATCTTCATCTACCTCACAGGGTGTCTGTTGTGGGGGAGGAAGGGAAAAGAGATTGTGAGCCACTCTGAGACTCAGAGTGGAGGGCAGGGTATAAATCCAATATCATCATCAGCGTCATCGTCTTCTATGATACACAGGCTTTCTTTTGGCCCCAGAAGGTAGGGCCAGAACCAACGGGTTGAAATTAAACCAAAAGAGTTTCCGGCTGAACATTAGGAAGAACTTCCTGACCATTAGAGCAGTTCCTTGGTGAAAAAGGCTTCCTCAGGAGGTGGTGGACTTTCCTTCCTTGGAGGTTTTTCAACAGAGGGTAGATGGCCATCTGACAGCAATGAGGATCCTGTGAATTTAGGGGGAGGTATTTGTGAGTTTCCTGCATTGTGCAGGGGGCTGGTCTAGATGACCCTGGAGGTCCCTTCCAACTCTAGGATGCTATGGAGTCTGCCAGAACCCTCTCCTCTTTGCAAGCCGCTGGCCACGGAGAAATCTAAACAGTTGCTCATTTGCAAGGGGCACGGAAACAGAAGGGCATTTAGAGCTGTCCTTGGAGGCTGGCATCGGCTGCAGAATGCCTTTGCCAACCCACCACTTCCACCGGGGATTATTTTTAGGACACGAGTAGGACAGAGTGACACAGAAAGTTGAGAAGTTCAAGCGTTGATTCAAGGCAAGGCAGCTGTCGCAGGCTCCAGGAGGGAAGAAACAGAGCTCCTAAAACCTTTCCATCCACACCGCAAGCTGCTGTTTCAGACAGGCAAAGGCCAGAGATCCAAGAACCGCAGCCGGTCCACAAACCGCTCACTGCAGCCCAACCTTTCGGCACCGAAGAGGGTGCAGCTGAGCTGAAACAATTCCACTCGCGACAAGACTTGCAGGGAGAAATGCCAGGCGCCAGGGAGGGCAGGGCCGGCCAACAGAAGGGCACAGCTCAGCTGAATGTGAGACAAAAATTATTGGCACATCTGCCTAAGGAGGCGGTTGCCACCACGCTGGCCTGTCACCTTGACAGCGGTTTGCAGAAATTGCAAAGGCCCAAAGCAGTAGCAGCGGCTGTTGCTAGGGTTGCAAACCCCCGGGTGGGCAGGGAAAACCAAAGCAAAAAGCTCCCGTGAAATCCAGCCTCCAATAAATAAATCAAAAAATAAGACAACAATCATAAATCAATATAGAATATATTTAAGTCCCAGGAAATGAAATCAATCCATTCTATATAATGCAAGGAACGTTCCCTGCCTGTTGTGCCGTGATTCTCTTTTTGGGTTAGGGGTGAGGGCGGGAGATCCCCCGGTTTGGAGACCCTCCCTCTGCTCCAGAAATGTCTGCTGGGCACTCCATTATTCCCTATGCAGACCGATTCCCATAGGGTATAATGGAGAATCGATCCGAAGGTATCTGGGGCTCTGGATGGGGCTCTATTTTGTGATAGAGGCACCAACTTTTCAGCATAGCACCCTGTGCCTCTCCCCGAAATACACTCCAAGTTTCAAAAGGATTGGACCAGGGGGTCCAATTCTATGAACCTCCAAAGAAAGTGTCCGTATCCTTCATTAGTTCCAAAGAGAGGGAAGGCATTCAAAAGGTGTGCGGACCCTTTAAATGCGGTGGCCAGAACTCCCTTTGGAGTTCAATTATGCTTGTCACATCCTGGCCCCTGGCTCCACCCCCAAAGTCCCCAGATATTTCTTGAATTGGACTTGGCAACCCAAGCTGTTGTGCCCCCAGCGGAATCTTCCAGGACAAGCATTCCCAACATTGTGTGCCCATGGGCACCACACAGCATCCACCAATACCTTTCCAGGTGCTCATCAAATATTTTTAGAAAATGGGTGTGGCACTTGCCCATCAGGGCTTTTGATTGGCTACTGGATATAAGCAGGCTGGGCAGATTGAAATAGCTCTGCTCCAGTGGCTCCAGTGTGTTGATTTTGTTTTCTTTCACTTCCCTCTTCCAGTGTCTTTTACAAACTACCCCGATTCCCCCCTGCACGAGGACTTCCTTTGGGTCTGAGCAGTGAACTCTGATCTGGGAGAACCAGGGTTTGATTCCTCCTTCATATGCAGCCAGCTGGGGTGACCTTGGATCAGTCACAAGTTCTCAAAGAGCTATTCTCTCAAGAAGAAGACCGCAGTTTTATACCCCGCCCTTCTTTCTGAATCAGAGACTCAGAGAGGCTTACAATCTCCTATATCTTCTTCCCCCACAACAGACACTCTGTGAGGTGGGTGGGGCTCAGAGGGCTCTCACAGCAGCTGCCCTTTCAAGGACAACCTCTGCCAGAGCTATGGCTGACCCAAGGCCATGTTAGCAGGTGCAAGTGAAGGAGTGGGGAATCAAACCCACTACACCAAACTGGCTCTCTTACAATCACCTTCCCTTCCTCCCCCACAACAGACACCCTGTGAGATGGGCGGGGCTGAGAGAGCTCTACCAGAAGCTGCCCTTTCAAGGACAGTCTCAGAGAAGCCTACAATCTCCGTTCCCTTCCCCCCCCCCCCACAACAGACTCCCTGTGAGATTGGCGGGGCTGAGAGAGCTCTCACAGCAGCTGCCCTTTCAAGGACAACTTCTGCCAGAGCTATGGCTGACCCAAGGCCAATCCAGCAGCTGCAAGTGGAGGAGTGGGGAATCAAACCCGGTTCTCCCAGATAAGAGAGCTCTGGCTGACCCAAGGCCATTCCAGTAGGTGCAAGTGGAGGAGGGGGGAATCAAACCCTGTTCTCCCAGATAAGAGAGCTATGGCTGACCCAAGGCCATTCCAGCAGCTGCAAGTGGAGGAGTGGGGAATCAAACCCGGTTCTCCCAGATAAGAGAGCTCTGGCTGACCCAAGGCCATTCCAGTAGGTGCAAGTGGAGGAGTGGGGAATCAAACCCTGTTCTCCCAGATAAGAGAGCTATGGCTGACCCAAGGCCATTCCAGCAGCTGCAAGTGGAGGAGTGGGGAATCAAACCCAGTTCTCCCAGATAAGAGTTCACATACTTAACCACTACACCAAACTGGCTCTTCAGAGACAGACACCCTGAGAGGTAGGTGGAGCTGAATGAGGTCTGACAGAAGCTGCCCTTTCAAGGACAGCTCTGAGAGAGCTATGGCTGACTCAAGGCCATTCCAGCAGCTGCAAGTGGAGGAGTGGGGAATCAAACCCGGTTCTCCCAGATAAGAGTCCACGTACTTAACCACTACACCAAACTGGCTCTTAGGAGACGGACACCCTGAGAGACAGGTGGAGCTGAGAGAGCTCTGACAGAAGCTGCCCTTTCAAGGACAGCTCTGAGAGAGCTATGGCTGACCCAAGGCCATTCCAGCAGCTTCAAGTAGAAGAGTGGGGAATCAAACCCGGTTCTCCCAGATAAGAGTCCGCACACTTAACCACTACGCCAAACTGGCTCTCCAGAGCAGTTCTGGAAAGAGCTCTCTCAGCCTCACATGGTGTCTGTTGTGGGGAGAGAAGGGAAAGGAGATTGTAAACTGCTCTGAGACTCCCAGTGAAGGGCAGGGTATGAATCCAATCTCTTCTTCCCCTCCCATGGCAGCTATTTTGTCCCACCCCACCCCCAGTGTAAGAATTCCCAAAGGGACACAGGTCTGGCTCCGCTTGGAGTATTTTTTCCAAACCAGCCACTGCGGTGATGGGGGCTTCAAGAGCCACACACTATGCGCGAAAGAGCCACATGTGGCCCCCGAGTCACATTTTGGTCACCATGGCTGATCCTGCACCCTCCAGGGTGATCCTGCGCTGAGCAGGGGGCTGGACTAGATGGCCTCTGTGTGGCCCATTTCGACTCTTACGATATGAATCGACTGATAAGGTTGGCTGCTTCCATCTCCCAGTCCTGCAAGAGCCACTTCAAATTCTGTCTTTATCTTTTCCTTTCGCCAAGGAAAGGCAAGATACAGGATTCCCCTCTCTCCTGTTTCTTACCTTACACCAGTTCTGCAAAGTACGTTAGGCTAAGGGGGAGGGGAGAGGAAAAGTGAGAGACAGACTAGCGTTACCCCGGGCTTAGTGGGGATTTCACTCCGGTCTTCCCCTTTCTAATCCAGCACTCTAAATCAGTCTTTAGTATTCTTATAGAACAGGGGTGTCAAACTCATTTGTTAAGAGGGCCGGATCTGACATAAATTTATTTATTTATTTTATTTTATCATTTATATCCCGCCCTTCCCACCAAGTGGCTCAGGGCGGCTTGTCAAGACCATGTCAAGCCAGGCCATGTCAGGCCAGGCCGTTTGTGCGCCTATTTAAGATTAGATAGCAGACATAGAAACTTTATAAAGGAAACAAACACAATCAAAGTTTTTTTTAAAAAAAAAATTAAAATAAAACATGCTTAAAACATTAGCACTCCTTGGTCTTAAGGTGCTTTCTTTGTATCTCTCCCATGGGATCCAGGGAACTGGGCAAAGGAAGCTCTGGCTCTTTCCTTCCTTCCCCAGGGAACCAGGAGGAGGAAGAGCCTCAGCCAACAGAAGGCTTGGCTCAGTAGCTATGCTGGGTGACTGAGAGAGCCTGGAAAAGCAAGCTCTGCCTCCCCCCTTCCTCCCCAAGGGAGGAGTCTCAGCCAATGGAGAAAATAGCGGCTTTGCTCCGTAGCTCCTGTGCGATTGAGAAACCTTGGCAAAACAAGCTGTGAAGCAGAAGGGAGAAGGAAAGAAGGAGAAGGAAGCATACGACAGCCGGTTGCTTGGGGGCATGATAGGAGCCCTTTGAGGGCCTGATTTGGCTCCTAGGCCACATGTTCAACACCCCTGCAGAGGCATGCTGAAATCCGTTCCTGAATTCACATGACCGCTGGAGCAGAAGAAGGTGTCCAGAACCCGTTGATAGCACTGCGTCTGAGTTCAGGAGCAACACCGTGCCTTTTCATCAATATCTGCTCTAGCAGCCAGTAAAGATGCAACACATTTTGGTCACCTGCAGACCTTCCCCAGGGGTGTCAAAGACATGGTCCAAGGGCTGGATCAGGCCCCCAGAGGGCTCCTATCAGGCCCCCGAGCAACTGGCAGCCATCTGCTTCCTTCTCCCTCTCTCTTGCTTCCTTCTGCATCACAGCTTGCTTTGCCAGGCTTGCTCAATCACACAGCAGAGCTACAGAGGAAAGTCTCTGTTTTCTCCATTGGCTGACAAGCACATGAAGCAACTTATGTACAAAACCTCTCAATGCCCAGCCATTTCATGTTTTCCCCTGTGTCTTGGGCTCAAAGCATTGAGCATGAGATTTTCTGTAATCAAAAATAGGTTTGCAACACACCTGAACAATACCTGAACAGCCTACTCAAGATTGCTACAGCATGGACATTATCTCCAGATTTTGATGCAATAATTCAGAGCAAGAAGTGTCAGTTATCAGAGACTGTTAAATAAACAAAATATTTTTAAAAAGGTAAAGGTAGTCCCCTGTGCAAGCACCAGTCATTTCTGACTCTGGGGTGACGTCACATCACAACGTTTTCACAGCAGACTTTTTATGGGATGGTTTGCCATTGCCTTCAGCAGTCATCTACACTTTCCCCCCAGCAAGCCGGGTCCTCATTTGACCGACATCGGAAGAATGGAAGGCTGAGTCAACCTTGAGCCGGCTACCAGAACCCAGCTTCCGCCGGGATCAAACTCAGGTCGTGAGCAGAGTTTTGGACTGCAGTACTGCAGCTCTACCACTCTGTACCACGGGGCTCTTATAACGAAATACTGCAAGTGTGTTCATGTTTTAAGCATCTGTTATTTTAAGGGTTTTTGGTGTGTTTGTTTTTTTACCAAAATCTTTAATTGTGTTTGCCTGCGTCCTTCATCAAGTCTATGACTCGGCTACCTGGCATTGTGTTTTATGAACACACATGACCCCGCCCAATAAGGTCTCATTTATATGTCAGATTCCGGCCTCACAATGAATGAGTTTGACACCCCGATTCTGGGGGCGCTGTTCGTACCCAAACAACTAAAACCAAAGCCTTCAAGGAAGCGCTTGAGTCGCCTGAGGTTTCACGGCCAAGACCCAACTTCATTACATCATCAATAAAACTGCACAAGAGAAGCAAATGACAAACACAATAGCACTAAAGCCCCAGCAACAAAGGACAGGGAGAGACCAGATTGCAGCAAAACCGGGAGATTACAAACAGGTCGGACTGCAAAGGAGCGCGCTCCGCTACGGGAGGAAATTGGGGTTTCTATGGGGGGGGGGGGGGAGTGTTTAAGATTATTTACTCGACTTTGAGAAGTAAATACAAAGACTCTGACAAAGGGAGCCAGGCCTCAAAAACTCACACACCCTGAAAATCCTGTTGTTCTCTAAGGCGTTCCGGGACTCGAATCTAGAATCGAGCTCTCCTTCCACAGACCAACAATGGGTACTCTCTGAATCTGTCTTCAGAAGACAGATCCTGGTCGGTCTGAAACAGCAGCACAAAGTTTTAAGACCCATAAAGTTTAATTCTGGGTATAAGCTATTGTGCGAATGCACATGAAAGTTTATACTCAGAAATTAACTTTGTGGGTCTTAAAGGTGCCACTGGACTCAAACTTAGGTCTATCTTTGGAAGACTATTTGCATTTGCTTTCTAATCTACAACGTTAAGGACGATGTAATTCATTACGATTTCATTTTTTCCCCTACCTGTGCACCTGCATAGCACCTGTCAGTTTCATTAAACCCCTCTTTAAAAACAACCACTTTTGTGAAGCCAGAAAAGAGTCCACGCACTTAACCACTGTACCAAACTAATGTACACACCACCCAGTACCTGGTCCATTTTAACTGGAGATGCCGGGGATTGAACCTGGGACCTTCTGCATGCCAAGCAGGGGCTCTGCCACAGAGCCAGGGTCTCAGGTCAAGGTCTTTCCCATAATCTCCTGCCTGTCCTTTGAAATGGAGATGCCAGGGATTGAACCTGGGACCTTCTGCATGCCAAGCAGAGGCTCTACCACTGAGCCAGGGTCTCAGGTCAAGGTCTTTCCCATCCCCTCCTGCCTGGTCCTTTGAACTGGAGATGCTGAAGATTGAATCTGGGACCTTCTGCCTGCCAAGCAGAGGCTCTGCCACTGAGCCAGGGTCTCAGGTCAAGGTCTTTCTCCTCCCCTCCTGCCTGGTCCTTTCAACTGGAGATGCCGGGGATTGAACCTGGGACCTTCTGCATGCCAAGAAGAGGCTCTGCCACTGAGCCAGGGTCTCAGGTCAAGGTCTTTCCCATCCCCTCCTGCCTGGTCCTTCTAACTGGAGATGCCGGGGATTGAACCTGGGACCTTCTGTATGCCAAGCAGAGGCTCTGCCACTGAGCCAGTGTCTCAGGTTAAGGTCTTTCCCATCACCTCCTGCCTGGTCCTTTCAACTGGAGATACTGGGGATTGAACCTGGGACCTTCTGCATGCCAAGCAGAGGCTCTGCCACTGAGTCAGGCTCTCAGGTCAAGGTCTTTCCCATCCCCTCCTGCCTGGTCCTTTCAACTGGAGATGCCGGGGATTGAACCTGGGACCTTCTGCATGCCAAGCAGAGGCTCTGCCACGGAGCTATGGTCTCTCCCGAAATAGGTCCGCCAGCTTTTGCTGGATCACAAAGTGGCCCTCTTACAAGTCTGCAAAACAAAAGTTCTTCCAGACAATCCAGAAACTAACTTGGTCTCATCTCAGACAAGGCATTTCACGGGCCCCTTGGGTGCAACAGTGTCTGGAGGGGGGCGGTGGGGAGAGAAGAAAAGCCTTCACAGCAAGGGAGGCAGGAAGATTAATGGTTCCTGGAACCTTGCTGAAGTTCCAAAATGGTTACATGCCTTCCTCTCTTCAAAATTGTATCTGAGCGCCAAATGAAGTTTGGAAACTTTTTCTGCGCTCCAATACAGCCCAAACCATTTCCATGGGGAGCTTCTGGCCAGGGAAACTGCCCCCCCCCTTTAAAGCTTTGCCTAATTTCCTTGGTTTAGTAGTCCAGATGTTGCTATGTCCCTGCAGACAAGTCAGTGTGGTGTAGCGGCTCAGAGTCTTGTGCTAGGATCTAGGAGACCCAGGTTCGAATCACCATGCTTCATGGAAGTTCTCTGGGTGACCTGGGGACAGCCATGATCTCTCAGCCTAGCCAACATTACAGGGTTGTTGTGTGAGGATAAAAGAGAGAAGAGGAGATGATATAAGCCATCTTGAGGAGAGAAGCTGGGTATAAATGAAGTATATAAATACTGAACAAGCAACTCCAACCCAAGCGCCCATTTCTCTTCTGCAAAGGCTATGACAGGGGTGTCGAACTCATTTCTTATGAGGGCCGGATCTCTGACATAAATGAGACTTTGTCAGCCCACGTCATGTTGTCATAAAATGTAATGCCAGGTAGAAGAGATATAAACTTTATAAAGGACATAGACAAACACAAAGATCTTTTTTTTAACTTAAAATAAAACATACTTGCAATGTTAGCGCTTGTTGGCCTTAAAGGTGCTTTCTTTGCATCTCTCCTGTGCAATCCAGGCTCTCTCAATCGCACATCTAGCCTCTGTTTGAAAACCTCCAAGGAAGGAGAGCCCACCACCTCCCAAGGAGGAAGCCTGTTCCACTGAGGAACCGCTCTAAACTCACAAATCCCTCTCCCTAAATTCACAGGATCCTCATTGCTGTCAGATGGCCATCTAGCCTCTGTGGAAAAACCTCCAAGGAAGGAGAGCCCACCACCTCCCAAGGAGGAAGCCTGTTCCACTGAGGAACCACTCTAAACTCACAAACGCCTCCCCCTAAATTCACAGGATCTTCATTGCTGTCAGATGGCCATCTAGCCTCTGTTGAAAAACCTCCAAGGAAGGAAAGCCCACCACCTCCCAAGGAGGAAGCCTGTTCCACTGAGGAACTGCTCTAACGGTCAGGAAGTTCTTCCTCATGTTGAGCCAGAAACTCTTTTGATTTAATTTTAACCTGTTGGTTCTGGTCCTACCTTCTGGGGCCACAGAAAACAATTCCACACCATCCTCTATAGGACAGCCCTTCAAGGACTTGAAGATGGTGATCCTATCACCTCATCCGCCTCCTCTCCAGGCTAAACATGCCCAGCTCCTTCAGCCTCCTCTCCAGGCTAAACATGCCCAGCTCTTAGACCCCTCACCATCTTTGTCGCCCTCCTCTGGACCCGGTTCCAGCTTGTCTGTATCTTTCTTAAAATGTGGTGCCCAAAACTGAACCCTCAGAGCCTTTTAACTCCTGTCAGCCTAACCGTTGAGCTCTCCGGCTCTCTTCACCTTCTACCCACCATCATCTTCTAAGTCCACTGGTACAATCTATGACAGTCCCTTCAGACCTTGGTGGCTTCCTTAGCTCTTCTGATAAAGAGCCCCTTTCCAGAAATTCAGCTTTTCCCTCCACCTCAGGCCTGAACTGATGGGAGCGGCCAAGAGAAAAATGGTTATCTGGGTGTCTCTGGCCCACATCTCGCCCCCAGCCCTAAGTTCACCAGGTAGTCTGAGGGGAGCTATTTGCTCTGCCTCAGCACCACACCTGTAAAATGGGGACAATAAAGGTCTTAAAAGTTGACGCTGGACTCAAAACTTTCTTCTCTTGCTTCAGACCAACGCAGCTACACACCTGAATGTACCAAACAGCAGTGAAGCTTCCTTAACTAGTTTGTCCTGATGTCCAAACTGAGCTAAGGTCACTGGGCACGGCTGGCCGCTCTCCAAGTCAGCTTCTAGGGCGCAACGGAAGGCACCAGCCGTGTGTCAGCTGGACTCTGGACCTTTGCAAGCAAAGCCAGGAATCCTTGAGCAGGAACACCGCTTTGCTGAGCCATCAGTAGAGATCCCGTTACTCTCTTCCAAGCAAACACGCTCTCCCTGCAACCTGGATGCCCTGCCAGCACTGAGAGAGCTATTCTTACTTCGCTGCATTAATCATGAGCCCGGTGACTGACGAGAGAGTTGTGGAATCTGTATCTGGACTTTGCCAGCTGAGTTAGTGTGAGCTAGCTCACAGCTTTTGAGCCTCCGGCTCATATATTTTTGTCTCAGCTCAAGAAAAATGGCCCCAGAGCAAACTAATTTATCCAGTAGCTGGCAACTTTAGTGGCTCACAAAGTAGAATTTGTGTTTACAAGACCACACAGCTCAGAGTGAGCATTTCAAGAGACCCATGTCAAAGGGGATGGTTAGTCTCAGGGGTCATTCTGTTAAAAAAACAGGTAGCAGATCTCATTGACATAACTCATTAGCATATGCCGCCGCCCCCCCAGCCAAAAGCAACCCGATGCAAGAAAGGAGAGCTGTGGGCGAACGAGGCCTGATTAGGCTGGCTAGAGATCCAGCCAGCCCAAGCAGGCCTCGCTCGCCCGGGGCTCTCCTGGGCCGCCCTCCCAGTCAAAAGGCCGGCAAGCCATCTGCAACCCAGAGTCATATACGAAGTGGAGAAAGGGTGGTGTGGGCTTCTCCAGGGGTTGATGAGGGCTGCTGGGGGCATGGCAAAGTCCCTGGTGGCTGGCTGGCTGCCCGCTCTCCTAATCCAGGGATTGTTATGCAGCTGCACCTCCTATTCAGTGGACAAGGGAGGTGGGGAGGAGGAGGGGGAACCCTCAGAAAGGTTCAGGAGCTGCTCTCCTGTGAACTCCTGCTGAATCTGAGGCCTGGTTATTCTTATATCCACCAAGCTCTTTCCCACATAGAGGTACGCTTCAAACTCACAGCTCTCTCCCATCAAATATTTAACAGAGAATACAGGTGGACTTTGCCTCCCCGTTTAAATAATAGGAAAGTCAGGAATGACCAAAGGCCATTCTTAACGCTCCACACTTGAACAAGACAATCCCAGAGTTGTCACAGCAAAGAGGGAAGATAACAATTTAGCTTGTTTCAAGTGAACGGAGGGGAAGTCCCACCAGGATACTGGCACCTATAAGGACTGGGACACACAACACTAACTCACTATCCACTAGAAGCCTCTTGGTCATCAATGCCACAGAGATTAGCAGGAATTGCATGCAAGGACGGCCAGCCTCTTGTTCACCTGGATGAAGCCTGCCCAAGAGACAGCCTTTGTGAATTGGGTCCATGTTGATTAGTGTCTGGGGGTGGTGGGACATTGGTCTCCATGTAGCCTCAAATATACAGTAGGCTTGGATTTCACCACTCCGACAGGGAGGATCAGCCCTACAGAACTGCAAGAGAAGGTTCTGGAAATCGCAGAAAGCGTGGGCACTCCATGAAATTGCTGAGCAGTCAAGTTAAAACTGATAAAAGGAAGTACTTCTTCACCCAAAGGATGATTAACACGTGGAATTCACTGCCACAGGAGATGGTGACAGGTGCCAGCAAAGACAGCTTCAAGAGGGGATTGGATCAACATCTGGAGCAGAGGCCCATCAGTGGCTATTAGAAACAGCGTATTGATGGAACTCTCTGTCTGGGGCAGGGATGCTCTGTATTCTTGGTGCTTGTGGGGGGGCCACAGTGGGAAGGGTTCTAGTACCCTGACCCCACTGATGGACCTCCTGATGGTGCCTGGTTTTTTGGGGTTTTTTGGCCACTGTGTGACACAGAGTGTTGGACTGGAGGGGCCACTGGCCTGATCCAACATGGCTTCTGTTATGTTCTTATGTGACACAGAGTGTTGGACTGGATGGGTCCTTGGCCTGATCCAACATGGCTCTCTTATGTGACCCAGAGCATTGGACTGGATGGGCCATTGGCCTGATCCAACATGGCTTCTCTTATGTTCTTATGTGACACGGAGTGTTGGACTGGATGGGTCCTTGGCCTGATCCAACATGGCTTCTCTTATGTGACACAGTGTTGGACTGGAAGGGCCACTGGCCTGATCCAACATGGCTTCTCTTATGTTCTTATGTGACACAGAGTGTTGGACTGGATTGGCCATTGGGCTGATCCAACAGGGCTTCTCTTATGTTCTTATGTGACACAGAGTATTGGACTGGATGGGCAATTGGCCTGATCCAACATGGCTTCTCTTATGTTCTTATGTGACGCAGAGTGTTGGACTGGATGGGCAATTGGCCTGATCCAACATGGCTTCTCTTATGTTCTTATGTGACACAGAGTGTTGGACTGGATGGGCAATTGGCCTGATCCAACATGGCTTCTCTTATGTTCATATGTGACACGGAGTGTTGGACTGGATGGGTCCTTGGCCTGATCCAACATGGCTTCTCCTATGTGACACAGTGTTGGACTGGATGGGCCACTGGCCTGAACCAATAGGGCTTCTCTTATGTTCTTATGTGACGCAGAGTGTTGGACTGGATGGGCAATTGGCCTGATCCAACAGGGCTTCTCTTATGTTCTTATGTGACACAGAGTATTGGACTGGATAGGCAATTGGCCTGATCCAACATGGCTTCTCTTATGTTCTTATGTGACGCAGAGTGTTGGACTGGATGGGCAATTGGCCTGATCCAACATGGCTTCTCTTATGTTCTTATGTGACACAGAGTGTTGGACTGGATGGGCAATTGGCCTGATCCAACATGGCTTCTCTTATGTTCTTATGTGACACAGAGTGTTGGACTGGAGGGGCCACTGGCCTGATCCAACAGGGCTTCCCTTATGTTCTTATGAGACACAGAGTGATGGACTGGATGGGCCACTGGCCTGATCCAACAGGGCTTCTCTTGTGTTCTTATGTGACACAGAGTGTTGGACTGGAGGGGCCACTGGCCTGATCCAACATGGCTTCTCTTATGTTCTTATGTGAAAGTTTCTTTTGTTTTGTTTTTTTAAAGTACTTCCCCCAACAAGTTTTCAGATGCAGAACCTGGGGAGTGCTGGAAAACACTTATGATGATGATGTGTATTAGTATTGCTGCTGCTGTTACTACTACCGTACTACTATGGATGGGAGGAGGTCTTTAAAATGAAGGTCTAATATTTTAGTAAAGTGGTCCCCTTTTGGGGGTTATTTTTCACATGGGAATTTGGGTTCAAATGAGGCATGTATGCTGGTTTGGCATTAGTTGGTGTTACTTGATCACTGTTTGTAATCTGCGTTTTTTTAGTCGTTTGGGTTTTTTTGGTGCCTGGGTGGGTTTGATCTCATCTGTTTATACATTTACATATAATTCTGTACCCGATTCTGTGTGTGTCTCTCTGTATTTTGAAATAAACTTGTACAAAAATGTACAGCGTGAAAAGCTAAACACAAGACCACCTTCAGCCTTCACTAACGATAATTCCTACATATGCAGCAAATAGGGCTTTGTTTAAATCTAAACAAACACCACCAAAGGCACACCTGTTCATCCCAATGGCAGCAATATTTGCAGACATCTCGACATCACACACCGGGCAAGGCCTGATTGGCCCTCACCAGGACCCTCCCGGGGCAGACGTCTTAATTCCAGTCCCTGCAGAATACTCATACTGCATGCTTTGTATTTTAGGTCTATCTGTAGAATTATCGTTTATGAAGGATAACAGAACAAAAGCAAGGGAACATGCGCATCTGAGTGGTATTTTTTTCCTTAACTCTTGTTAATCAATGCATACCCCACCTTTCCCTTGGTCAGTTTACAAATCCGACTGACACAGAAAATACAATTCAATTCCATCCCCCAATGCCTAAGGATTACTCTCCCTCTCTATTCCCTTCCTTGGCTACTGGAGAGCTCGTCTCCCATAGAAACTCACTAGGAAACAGGTCTTTGTTATGCAGTGCTCTCTGAATCAATTACTTCCTACTAGACAAACCCCAATCCCCATTCTTTGCAAGAAAGAAAGAGAGAGACAGAGAGACAGAGAGAGAGAGAGAGACAGAGAGAGACAGAGAGAGAGAGAGCAAGAGCAAGAGAGAGCGAGAGCAAGAGAGCAAGAGAGAAAGAAAGCAAGAGAGCAAGAGAGCAAGAAAGCAAGCAAGAAAGAAAGAAAGAAAGAAAGAAACTCATACAGTCCAAAAGTATGAGCAAAAAACCCCAGGATTAAAAACAGAACTATTCCCAGGGGGACGTTTCTGGGAGGGCACGCTGAGAAATGGAAGGAAAATCCCCCAGGTTCTCTGTTCACATGAGAGTTTGCTGGGAGCACCTTTATTTTAGCCACAGCGGTTTCGATCCTGTCTGGCCCCATCCGGCTTCTAGGTGTGCTTGACTCAATCCCACGCCCACCCGCGGCCTGTATATAGACACAGTCAGCCTCAGTACCAGGAAGAAAGCCTGAAATGTGAAAACTTATCCAAGTCAACACAAACAAACCAACCGAAAAAAGGAACAGCGACGAGTGCCAGGAAGTCAGCAGCTTTGAGAAGAAATGCCAACGTCCTGGAAGGAAACGCCAGAGGTTTGCAGAGATGGCATTTTGGGGGGTTTCGTCTGCTTGAGGAGCTTCTAGTTCTCACATTAACACAGTCAGTCTTGTCTACTTAGACCAGGGGTGTCAAACTCATTTGTTACGAGGGCTGGATCTGACATAAATGAGACCTTCTCAGGCCAGGCCATGTGAGTCATAAAATGTAATGCCAAGTAACGGAGATATAAACTTTACCAAGGACACAGGCAAACACAATTAAATATATTTTAATATGCTTAAATCATTAGCATATTGAACCTGGGACCTCCTGCATGCCAAGCAGAGGCTCAGCCACTGAGCCAGGGTCTCAGATCAAGGTCTTTCCCATCACCTCCTGCCTGGTCCTTCTACCTGGAGATGCTGGGGATTGAACCTGGGACCTTCTGCATGCCAAGCAAAGGCTCTGCCACTGAGCCAGGGTCTCAGGTCAAAGTCTTTCCCATCACCTCCTGCCTGGTCCTTCTACCTGGAGATGCTGGGGATTGGACCTGGGACCTTCTGCATGCCAAGCAGAGGCTCTGCCACTGAGCCCGGGTCTCAGGTCAAAGTCTTTCCCATCACCTCCTGCCTGGTCCTTTTAACTGGAGATGCTGGGGATTGAACCTGGGACCTTCTGCATGCCAAGCAGAGGCTCTGCCACTGAGCCAGGGTCTCAGGTCAAGGTCTTTCCCATCCCCTCCTGTCTGGTCCTTTCAACTGGAGATGCCAGGGATTGAACCTGGGACCTTTGGCGTAGTGGTTAAGTATGCGGACTCTTATCTGGGAGAACCGGGTTTGATTCCCCCACTCCTCCACTTTCACCTGCTGGCATGGCCTTGGGTCGGCCAGAGCTCTAGCAGAGGTTGTCCTTGAAAGGGCAGCTGCTGTGAGAGCCCTCTCCAGCCCCACCCACCTCACAGGGTGTCTGTTGTGGGGAAGGGAGATAAAGGAGATTGTGAGCCGCTCTGAGACTCTTCGGAGTGGAGGTCGGGATATAAATCCAATATCTTCTTCTTCTAACTGGAGATGCTGGGGATTGAACCTGGGACCTTCTGCATGCCAAGCAGAGGTTCTGCCACTGAGCCACCAGGGTCCCTCCTGCTTACCTACTGGATAACTGCTTTGACTGCCAGAACCATCCCAAAGAATTTGCATGGCTGAACCACTTTGCCTATGACGATACCCTTAACGGCACCCCTCCGAGAAGAAACTGCAGCTGTTGAAATAGGCAGGTCAAGACTGGAGCTGGAGGCAGCCCTGGTGAAGCACAGAACCAGGGGAATATGAAGCAGCCACTTGGGGGGGGGGGGATGTGTCCCTTTGTCCAATTACCATTTATGTTCAAAAATAAACACAACTTTTCAAAACATGTTTTAAAAACATTTTAAAAGCCTTAAACCTAAGAGACCAGCATATCTTCGAGACTAGACTACCTCGAGACTAGACTACTACTTCACCTCGAGACTAGACTACTGCAATGCCCTCTACATGGGGCTGCCCTTATGCCGAACACGGAAACTTCAGGTAGTGCAGAACGCGGCGGCCAGGCTGCTGTTGGGACTACCTCGGTGGGAACACGTGCAGCCTGGGCTGCGGGACCTGCACTGGCTGCCGGTTGTGTACCGTGTTCACTATAAGGTGCTGGTTATTACCTTTAAAGCCCTATATGGCCAAGGACCTGCCTACCTTAGGGACCGCCTCTCCCCATATGTTCCCCAGAGAGCACTGAGATCTAGCTCCCAAAACCTCTTAAAAATCCCTGGGCCAAGAGAGGCTAGACTGAAGACAACCAGGGAGCAAGCCTTTTCAGCAATGGCCCCTCGATGGTGGAATCAACTTCCAGAGATGGTGCGAGCCCTGCGGGACCTGAACCAGTTCCACAGGGCTTGCAAAACCTCTCTGTTTCAGCTTGCCTTTGGGACAGAACCTGGTTAAACGGATCTGTAGCCATCCAGCCATCTTGTACATGATTGTGATCTATAGCACTTTATAGCACCGTTTTATCCATCTAACTAACTATGTGATTGAATTTGTAACTGAATTGTATTTTAAAATTGTTTGTTTTATACTGTATTTTACTTATATCACGGTGTTCCGTGTCTGTGAGCCGCCCTGAGCCCGCCATTGGCGGGGGAGGGCGGGATATAAAAATAAACTTATCTTATCTTATCTTATATCTTAAATGTTCTCCTACAGCCATGGCACAGAGTGGCAAAGCTGCAGTACTGCAGTCGAAGCTCTCTGATCATGACCTGAGTTCGATCCCGGCAGAAGCTGGGTTCAAGTCGCCGGCTCGAGGTTGACCCCAGACTTCCATCCTTCGAGGTCGGTCAAATGAGTCCCCAGCTTGCTGGGGGGAAAGTGGAGATGACTGGGGAAGGCAATGGCAAACCACCCCGTAAAAAGTCTGCCATGAAAACGTCATGATGCAACGTCACCCCAGAGTCGGAAATGACTGGTGCTTGCACAGGGGACTACCTATATTTTTTACAGCAGGGGTGGCCAAACTGTGCCTCAGGGGGTCTTTCACACATATTGTGTGGCTCTTGAAGCCCCCACTCCCCCATCGGCCCGCCTGGAGAAGGCATTTCTCCCTTTAAATCACTTTGCCAAGCCAGCAGCTTAGAGAATGCATTTAAAGTTGCTTTCTTTCCACTTCTCCCTCTTCTATTTGCTTGCTTGCTTTTCCTGGGGCTCTCAAACATCTGTTTATTCTACGTGACTCTTCAGTTAAGCAAAATTCAGAGGGGGAGGGGGGGGAGGCTTCTACCAGAGTCCTCCAGTTCTTCTAACGGTGCAAGGAAAGTCAAACATTCACCAAATATTGTTTTTTAAAGTTTAATTTAAAAAAAGAGAACGCATAGATGGTGGAAGGAAAGCAAGATGCTCCCTGCATTCATTACTTTCCCAGTTTGGTGTAGTGGTTAAGTGTGCAGACTCTTATCTGGGAGAACTGGGTTTGATTCCCCACTCCTCCACTTGCAGCTGCTTGAATGGCCTTGGGTCAGCCATGGTGGTTAAGTGTGCAGACTCTTTTCTGGGAGAACCGGGTTTGATTCCCCACTCCTCCACTTGCAGCTGCTGGAACGGTCTTGGGTCAGCCATAGCTCTGGCAGAGGTTGTCCTTGAAAGGGCAGCTTCTGTGAGAGCTCTCTCAGCCTCACCCACCTCACAGGGTTTGATTCCCCACTCCTCCACTTGCACCTGCTGGAATGGCCTTGGGTCAGCCATAGCTCTGGCAGAGGTTGTCCTTGAAAGCGCAGCTGCTATGAGAGCCCTCTCAGCCCCACCCACCTCTCAGGGTGTCGGTTGCGGGGGTGGGGGGGAGAAGATAAAGGAGATTGTGAGCTCCTCTGAGACTCTGAAATTCAGAGTGGAGGGCGGGATATTAATCCAATATCTTCTTCTTCTTAATTTGAAAAAAACTACCTGCATGCCACTAGATTTACTTCTCAAGAAGCTACTGTGGCTAGAACAGCCCATTCAACTCTTTTGTCCTTACATGCCCCCCCACCAAAAAGCAGAGAGGGGCTGCTCCTTTCATTCTAGCGGGGCAAGGGTTGTGGCTTCAGACCCAGCACACTCAAGCAGAGAACTTAATTCAGGCTTCAGACAAGACGGGTCCAACAGCCACCGGGAAATTCTGTCACTGTGCCCAGAGATGCCTAAAAAAGAAAAACTAATCCCCGCTAAAGGGCAAGGTTGTGTCCGAACAGAAAATAACCGCTTAAAGTTAAATACAACTTTACAAATGTCCCTTGGGGGAAAAGAAACCAGAGGAAAAGTGCACGCAAGTTAACAGGAATCCAATATTTGTGTGTAGGACACAACAGGCCAAGACTGATATTACAAAAAAGGAATCTAAAAGGATTCTTCAATCTATATTTGCAGGGGGACACCAAACTGGCTCCCAGCTGCCTTTCTATACACACACTGAACTTCCAGAGATGAGATGATTAATCTTGGGAATCCTAGAGTTGGAAGAGACCTCTAGGGTCATCTAGTCCAACTTCCTGCACAATGCAAGAAACTCACAAACACTTCCCCCTGAATTCACAGGATCTTCATCACTGTCAGATGGCCATCTAGCCTCTCTTTAAAAACCTCCAAGGAAGGAGAGCCCACCACCTCCCAAGGAGGAAGCCTGTTGCACTGAGGAATCGCTCTAACGGTCAGGAAGTTGTTCCTAATGTTGAGCTGGAATCTCTTTTGATTTAATTTCAACCCTTTGGTTCTGGTCCGACCTTCTGGGGCCACGAAAACAATTCCACATCATCTCAGGGGTGGCCAACGATAGCTCGCCAGGTGTTTTTTTTGCCTACAGCTCCCATCAGCCCCAGCCGTTGGCCATGCTGACTGGGGCTGATGGGAGTTGTAGGCAAAAAACATCTGGAGAGCTACCGTTGACCACCCCTGAGAGTCTATATGACAGCCCTTCAAGGACTTGAAGATGGTGATCCTATCACCTCTCAGCTGCCTCCTCTCTAAACATGCCCAGCTCCTAAACATGCCCAACATGCTGTGAGAGCCCTCTCTAGCCTCACCCACCTCACAGAGTGTTTGTTGTGGGGGAGGAAGGTAAAGGAGAGTGTGAGCCGCTCTGAGACTCTTCAGAGTGGAGGGCGGGATATAAATCCAATATCTTCTTCTTCTTCTTCCAGCCTTTCCTCATAGGACTTGGTCTCCAGACCCCTCACCATCTTTGTCGCCCTCCTCTGCACCCGTTCCAGCTTGTCTAGATCCTTCTTAAAATGTGGTGCCCAAAACTGTACACAATACTCCAGGAGAAGTCTGTCCAGAGCAGAGTAAAGTGATACCATCACTTCATGTGATCTGGACACTAGACTTCTGTTGATACAACCCATAATTGCATTTGCCTTTTTAGGCACTGCATCACACTGTTGACTCATGTTCAGCATATGGCCCATTAAGACCCCTAGATCCTAAGAATGCGTGTTCCTATGAAAAATAATAATCAGTCGTAATTATATGGAGGGGGACACCCAGTGACTTGGGTTGCCACCTCTGGGTTGAGAAATTCCTGGAGATTTGGGGGGAAGAGTCTGGTAGGGCGGGGTTTCAGAAGGGGAAGGACCTCTGAGGGGCATAAAGCCACAGCCTCCACCCCCCCCCAAGACAGCCATTTCCTCCAGGAAAACCAATCTCTGTCATCTGGAGACCTCTTGTAATTCCAGGAGATCTCCACCCACCACCTGGAGGTTGGTGGCAACCCCACCACTGGCAAGTTAAAGTTTAGCAACATTTATTTCAGCGGATTCTTCCAGATGATTTCGAGCATGCACCCGTCAGTAGACACAGCAGAAGCAGAGGAAGCGATCCAAAGAGAGACCAGCATATATCAAGATCCAGCTGAAACAGCCTGACTTCCTATTATACCTTTTGCCTTTTCAAGACCAGGAGTGGCCCAACTTGCTTAACCAAAGAGCCACACAGAAGAAGAAGAAGATGAAGAAGATATTGGATTTATATCCCACCCTCCACTCCAAAGAGCCTCAGAGCAGCTCACAATCTCCTTTATCTCCCTCCCCCACAACAGACACCCTGTGAGGTGGGTGGGGCTGAGAGAAGAAGAAGATATTGGATTTATATCCCGCCCTCCACTCTGAAGAGTCTCAGAGCGGCTCACAATCTCCTTTCCCTTCCTCCCCCACAACAGACACCCTGTGAGGTAGATGAAGATATTGGATTTATATCCCCGCCCTCCACTCCGAAGAGTCTCAGAGCGGCTCACAATCTCCTTTACCTTCCTCCCCCACAACAGACACACTGTGAGGTAGATGAAGATATTGGATTTATATCCCGCCCTCCACTCCGAAGAGTCTCAGAGCGGCTCACAAACTCCTTTCCCTTCCTCCCCCACAACAGACACCCTGTGAGGTAGATGAAGATATTGGATTTATATCCCGCCCTCCACTCCGAAGAGTCTCAGAGCGGCTCACAATCTCCTTTCCCTTCCTCCCCCACAACAGACACCCTGTGAGGTAGATGAAGATATTGGATTTATATCCCGCCCTCCACTCCAAGGAGTCTCAGAGCGGCTCACAATCTCCTTCACCTTCCTCCCCAACAACAGACACCCTGTGAGGTGGGTGGGGCTGAGAGAGCTCTCACAGCAGCTGCCCTTTCAAGGACAACCTCTGCCAGAGCCATGGCTGACCCGAGGCCATTCCAGCAGGTGCAAGTGGAAGAGAATAAATGTCAGATGTCTGAGAGCTGCAAGACATGAAGGTCAGATGTAGGTAGGTAGGTAGGTAGTAGGTAGGAAGGAAGGAAGGAAGGAAGGAAGGAAGGAAGGAAGGAAGGAAGGAAGGAAGGAAGGAAGATAAATGGGGGGAGAGGTAGAGATGGAAAGAGAGCAACTCTAAATGCACTCTCCAGACCATTGGCTGGCTTGGCGAAGTAATTTAGAGAGAAGCCAGCTGATGGTGCAGTGAGGGCTTTGAGAGACACACAATATGCCTTTCTGCTAACACCCCCCCCCCCCCGCTCTAGCCACTCCCTCACCCCGAAAAGCAAAGACAGGAAGAGAAAAGGCCTTGCTGGAGTCATCTGGGGTCACTCTGGCAACGCTTTGCAGGCAACACCCTCTTCGGCCGGCCGTGGGGGAAACAGCGAAGCAACCTGGCCAAGGAAATGAGGAGGGGGGCGGACCAGACACCCCCTCCTGCAAACAGCTGCGGCTTTCGTTCTGCCCAGCCCACCGACACAAACACGGCCCCTTTTCAGCACCCTGCGCGGCCGGGGAGGGAGTCTTGCTGCTACTCCCCCAGGCTGGAAAGCATTTGTGTGGAGACCTCCCCCAGCCACAGGGTTGGAAGAAAACAATAGGCCAGCAGAAAGGAGAGGGGCAAGGCAAGAGGAAACCGGCATCGCTTCCTCTTCCTCCCGCCCCCTGCCAAAAGAGAGCCCCGTGCAGGCTCTCCGCCTGCTAGACAGGCAAGCAGGGGCCTGCCCCACTAATGAGAGGGCAAGACATTTGCGGGGAGGGGGAAGCAGAAGGCATGTAAGAGCAGCACTCAGCCATGCCCCAGCCTGCCACAGTCGTCCCTGGCCAAGTCTGTTTATTTATTCATCTCTCAGTCTCCTCTTCCGAGAGTCAGCTGGAATCCAGCGTTTCCTCTGCCCAGCCAGTTTGGTGTAGTGGTGAAGTGCACGGACTCATAGGTGGGAGAACTGGGTTTGATTCCCCGCTCCGCCACTTGCAGCCACTGGAATGGCCTTGGGTCAGCCATAGCCCCTCGTAGGAGTTGTCCTTGAAAGGGCAGCTTCTGGGAGAGCTCTCTCAGCCCCAACCTACCTCACAGGGTGTCTGATGTGGGGGGAGAAGATATAGGAGATTGTAAGCCGTTCTGAGTCTCTGATTCAGGGGGAAGGGAGGAGTACAAATCTGCAATTCTTCTTCTTCTAGCCCCACTGGTGGACCTCCTGATGGCTCCTGGTTTTTTTGACCACTGTGTGAGGCAGAATGTTGGACAGGATGGGCCATTGGCCTGATCCAACATGGCTTCTCTTATGTTCTAAGAGCCAGTTTGGTGTAGTGGTTAAGCATGCGGACTCTTATCTGGGAGAACGGGGTTTGATTCCCCACTCCTCCACTTGCAGCAGCTGGAATGGCCTTGGGTCAGCCATAGCCCTGGCAGAGGTTGTCCTTGAAAGGGCAGCTATTGTGAGAGCCCTTTCAGCCCCACCCACCTCACAGGGTGTCTGCTGTGGGGGGAGAAGATATAGGAGAATGTAAGCCGCTCTGAGTCTCTGATTCGGAGAGAAGGACGGGGAATAAATCTGCAATTCTTCTCTTCACAACAACCCCTGAGAGGTGGGCTAGCTGAGGGTCTCTTTCACTGGGGCTCCTGAAAGAAGATAGAAGATATTGGATTTATATCCCGCCCTCCACTCCGAAGAGTCTCAGAGTGGCTCACAATCTCCTTTATCTTTCTCCCCCACAACAGACACCCTGTGAGATGGGTGGGGCTGGAGAGGGCTCTCACAGCAGCTGCCCTTTCAAGGACAACCTCTGCCAGAGCTAAGGCTGACCCAAGAGGCCATGCTAGCAGGTGCAAGTGGAGGCATGGGGAATCAAACCCGGTTTTCCCAGATAAGAGTCCGCACACTTAACCACTACACCAAACTGGCTTTCCTGAAAGCAGACGGACTTCTTGGTTTTCACACACCTCAAGGATAAAGTGTTGTCCTTAAGTTTTTCAATCCAAGTTTTTTCCAAAATATGTTTTACTCTGACGTTTTTGTTCATCTTGCACTTTCTCTTTAAGGTGTGTGAAACCTTT
>NC_083235.1:2630224-2692587 GCF_032191835.1 Heteronotia binoei
GATAGGAGGGAGAGAGAGGTGGAAAGACATTAACTTTAAATACATTCTCAAAGCTGCTGGCTGGCTTGGCTTGGATAAGCGATTTAATGAGATAAGTGATTTAATTCTTCACCCAAAGGGTGATTAACACATGGAATTCACTGCCACAGGAGATGGTGGCGGCTACAAGCATAGTCAACTTCAAGAAGAGACTGGATAAACATCTGGAACAGAGGTCCATCAGTGGCTATTAGCCACACTGTATTGGTAGAACTCTCTGTCTGGGGCAGTGATGTTCTGTATTCTTGGTGCTTGGGAGGGCTTCTAGTGTCCTGGCCCAACTGGTGGACCTCCTGATAGGGCCTGGGTTTTTTGGCCACTGTGTGACACAGAGTGTTGGACTGGATGGGCCATTGGCCTGATCCAACATGGCTTCTCTTATGTTCTTATGTGTGGGGCAGTGATGCTCTGTATTCTTGGTGCTTGGGGGGCACAGTGGGAGGGCTTCTAGTGTCCTGGCCCCACTGGTGGACCTCCTGATGGCACCTGGGTTTTTTGGCCACTGTGTGACACAGAGTGTTGGACTAGAGGGGCCACTGGCCTGATCCAACATGACTTCTCTTATGTTCTTATGTCTGGGGCAGTGATGCTCTGTATTCTTGGTGTTTGGGGAGGCACAGTGGGAGGGCTTCTGGTGTCCTGGCCCCACTGGTGGACCTCCTGATGGCATCTGTTTTTTTTGGCCACAGTGTGACACAGAGTGTTGGACTGGATGGGCCACTGGACTGATCCAACATGGCTTCTGTTACGTTCTTAGGATACAAATGCCCTCTTCAAGTCAGCCAGCTGGGTGGTGGGGCCTTCGAGAGCCACGCAGTATGTGTGAAAGAGCCACACATGGCTCCCCAGCCACAGTTTGGCCACCCCTGGTCTAGATCAAGTGTGATCACACACAATTGGTGTTCTTCTGCCAACAGAGGCTACCTGTGCAGGCGAGTCACTCAATTAGAACCAGGCTTTTGGGAAAGAATAACCTTCCTCAGTAAAAATCTCCCGCTTTCCTGACCAATGAAGCCTGCCAGGGCCGGAGCGGGGCTTTCTGGAGCCCCAGGTGACTCACCCACTAGCGCCCCCCCCCCGCCCCCTCCCATTATTTAAAAATATAGGGAAATTGAAGAGCGCCAAACTTAAAACTTTTCACTTTTTTTAATTTACTGGCTTTTAATTTTTCAAAAAAAAAAAGTGATGTTATAAAAAAAAATTGCGAGAAGAAGTGCTTGGCGGCCACGTTAGGAAGGAGGGTGACAGGTTAGGATGAGGTGGGAGGCCAAGTCACACATCGGTGGGGGGGAGAGGGGGGTGGCTTGGCTTTGTTGAGGGCAGCTGGGGGATGGGAAAGGACAAGAGTCAGGCGTCAGGGAGGGGGCACCCAGTTGTGACCCCTAGGCCAGGTGGCGCCCTAGACGACTGCCTACTTCGCCTACTCCCACACACCGGACTTGCCTGGCACCGGCTCAGAGTTTAGCTTTGCTAAACTGTTGTCAGCCTGGATTGACGGTTGCCAACTCTGGGTTGGGAAATTCCTGGAGACTGGGAGGTGGAATCTGGGGAGGAAGGATTTAAGCTGCTGAGAGACCTCAGCTAAATATAAAACCAGTCTCCAACGCCGCAACTTTCTGCAGGGGAACTGATATCTAATCTGGCGATAAGTTGTAATTCTGGAAGATCACCAGGCCCCACCTGGAGGTTCACATCAAACCCAGGAGGCGTGTCAGGCTAAAGCACAAGAGAATTCACCACTGGAAATTGACCAGAGTCTTGGAAATCAACCACAGTTATGGAAATTGACCAGAGTCTTCAATGTGGACTTCTGCTACTGAAAATGTGGTTTTAAATCGCATTATGGCTTTGGGAAATGTAATATTGTATACATAAACGCGCATAAAGTGTGAATATATTTATAACACGTTAAAATCAGCAAGTCAAACAGTGTTATCTTTTGTGGTTGCCCCACCGGGAGGTTGGCAACCCAACTTTTTAAAAAAAACATACGATAAGTTTATTTTAAAAATTCCAAGTTATACAGTACTTTGTGGATGAAGTAGTGTCAAGTAGATTAATTCCATATATAACAAAATTCTACTATGCATAAAGTACTGTGCTAGATATAACATTGTAGAACAGCTTATTTAGCATTTAAGATAACGTCCAGTTCACCAATCAATCAATCAATAGATAGATAAAATAAATAAATATCTTATTAAGGATAAATTAACTGATAATTAGGCTAGAATTTTTGACTCTTAAGCTAAGAATAAGGCCTTGCTCCATCCCAAGCCAAACAAAAAGGAATATTTAAATAAAAAGAGAAAGATGGCATAGCATAAGTTAGAAAGAATTATAGTGAGAGAAACTGAGGGTAAGTTGTGTTAATAGATAAGATGTTTTTAGATTCAGTATATTCCAGAAACGGAAGCCATTTTTCTTCAAAAGATGTGACCTTGGGGTAGATTTCGGACAAGGAAAGTTGTTCCATTGATTTTCACCATGATTAAAATGTCCCAGATTTTTGTAAACCAGTGTTCAAGTGATGGTTAAAGGTGTTGGATTTCCATAGAGATGCTACAGCCGTTTTAGCAGCTGTAAGAAGACTTTCAATCCGATCAACCCAACTGAAGGAAACTCCAAATGATCAGATATGCGCCAAATTCCACTTCCCCCACAGCCCCCCCTCTAGACCCCAGACTCCTTCACGTCATGCTTTGCAGACGTGGAACTAGTTTCATTTTCTTTGCCACTGTCTTGAAGCTGAATCGGTGGAGCAGGGATAGATCCCATCCCCAGACCTGTCAAGAAATCTTGCAACTGCATGGGCTTTGTTGCCAATGTTGTGGGGTGGGGGTACATGTGCTGGAAATAGGTTCTTCTTGAACTCCAGCTCTGGGGCTTGGACTAATCTCTGCTCTAGCCGGATCAGACACAGCGGCTTTGCTCAAGGGGCTGAGAACGACACCCTGAGGGACCTTTTATCTTCATGGCAGAGCAGTAACAGAAGCTGACGCAAGAGAAAGCACCGATCCCAGCAACCGTGGACAGAACACTACAGGGTAACAGAAACAGCCACTGGAGGAGCAGGGCTGCAAGCACTTGAGTACCTTTTTGACCCAAGAAGCTGCAGTATAAAGAACCAGACCACCAGTCCATTAGGATCACTACTGTCTATTCAGAATGGCAGCAGCTCTCCAAGGTCTCAGGCAGAGAGAGGTCTTTCACATCACCCTTCTGCCTTTTCAGGGGTGTCAAACATGAGGCCTGAGGGCTGGATCAGGCCCACAGAGGGCTCCTATCAGGCCCGCGAGCAACTTAGAATCATAGAGTTCGAAGGGACCTCCAGGGTCATCTAGTACAACCCCCTACACAATGCAGGAAACTCACAAATACCTCCCCCCTAAATTCACAGGATTTTCATTGCTGTCAGATGGCCATCTAGCCTCTCTTTAAAAACCTCCAAGGAAGGAGAGCCCACCACCTCCTGAGGAAGCCTGTTCTACTAAGAAACCGCTCTAAACTCACAAACACTTCCCCCTAAATTCACAGGATCTTCATGGCTGTCAGATGGCCATCTAGCCTCTGTTGAAAAACCTCCGAGGAAGGAGAGCCCACCACCTCCGAGGAGGAAGCCTGTTCCACTGAGGAACCGCTCTAACGGTTAGGAAGTTCTTCCTAATGTTGAGCTGGAAACTCTTCGGATTTAATTTCAGCCCATTGGTTCTGGTCCTACCTTCTGCAGCCACAGAAAACAATTCCACACCATCCTCTAGATGACAGCCCTTCAAGTCCTTGAAGATGGAGATCCTATCACCTCTCAGCTGCCTCCTCCCCAGGCTAAACATCCCCAGCTCCTTCAACTTTTCTTATTGTCATCTGCTTCCTTCTCCGTCTCTCTTGCTTCCTTCTGCATCACAGCTTTCTCTGCCAGGCTTGCTCAATTGCACAGGAACTACAGAGCAAAGCCTCTGGTTTTCTCCATTGACTAGCACATGAAGCAACTCATGTACAAAACCTCACAGTGCCCAGCCACTTCACGTTTTTCCCTGGGTCTTAGGCTCTAAGCATGGACCATGAGATTTCTGTAATGAATGTCAGTTAATCAAAAGCAGGTTTGCAACTTACAAAATACACACCCGAACAACACCTGAACAGCTTACGCAAGATTGCTACAGCACAGACACTGTCTCAAGATTTTGATGCAACAATTCAGAGCAAGAGGGGTCGGTTACCAGAAACTTTTATATAAACAAAACATTGCAAGAGTACTAATCTTTTAAGCATATATCAAGTTTTTTAAAAAAATCTTTAATTGCGTTTGGGTGTGTCCGTTATAAAGTTTATATCTCGCTACCAGGTATTACATTTTAGGACAGGTCTCATTTATGTCAGAGCCGACCCTCATAACAAATGAGTTTGACACCTCAGATTTAGATGGAGATGCTGGGGACTGAACCTAAGACCTTCTGTGTGGAAAGCAGATGCTCTGCCTCGGAGCTACAGCACCTCCCCGTTTCTTGTAGGCCCTGCCAGACAACTAACAGTACAATCCTATGCAGAGAGTTACCGGCGAGGAGCAGGCTGCAACAGAAAAGCCAGATTTGAGTCTAGCGAGGCCTTAAAGACCAACAGCATTTCCACGATGTTCCGCTTTCGACAGCCAAAGTACCCTTTTCGCCATCTGACGAAGGGAATCTTGGCTCTCAAAAGCTGAGGCCCTGGAAATTTTGTTGGCCTCGAAGGTGCTGTTGAGTCGCTGAAATCAGTGGGCTTCGATTGGAGCACCTCTGCGTAGAATTACACAGCTCATGAAAAAAATGTATAGGTTCTCTAATGCTAATGGGCAGGTCAAAGAGACCTTCTGCCTTGAGATCTTTCAGCTACAACCCATTAAAATGCCACCCCAAGGAAACAGAGACCACCCAGAAGAAAAACACGGCTTGTCCAGGCTGTCTACAGAGTGTATCCCACCGGGTGCCAAAGACACAGCTCCAGTGTTTTGGGCTGTATTCAGAGGAGAGCTTTTGAACTGGGTACAAGCAAAAGGTTTGAACTGCTCAGTTGCTATCTTCTCCCTAAAAAGGGAACTACATGCGGCCCAAAAAAGGTTGCAGGAATAGTGAAAGGACAGGATTAGACATCCAGACCAGTGTTCCCTCTAAACTGAGCGAGTGTGAGCTAGCTCAGTTTCTTAGCCCTTGGCTCACCCATTTTTGTCTTAGCTCCGGAAAAATGGCCCCACAGCAAACTAATTTATACAGGAGTTAAAGCTGCAATACTGCAGTCCTAAGCTCTGCTCCAGACCTGAGTTCGATCCCCGGCGGAAGCTGGGTTTTCAGGTAGCCGGCTCGAGGTTGGTTCAGCCTTCCATCCTTCTGAGGTCGGTCAAATGAGTACCCAGCTTGCTGGGGGGAAAGCGTAGATGACTGGGGAAGGCAATGGCAAACCACCCCGTAAAAAGCAACGTCACCCCAGAGTTGGAAACGACTGGTGCTTGCACAGGGGACCTTTCCTTTTCCTCACAACTTTAAGGCCAGTAGCTCAAGAAGTAGAATTTCTGTTCATGAGATTCCACAGCTTAGAGGGAGCATTACATTTTTGCACAGTCGAATCCGACTCTTTGCGACCCCCTGGACAAAGTCATCCAGATTCTCCTGTCTTCCACCATCAAATTCGTGTTAGTTACACCAGTAATGCTGTCCAGCCATCTCATCTTTTGCCGTCCCCTTCCACTACTCCAGACTAATAAAGAGCCGGACAGAGAATATCTAGCTACCTGAAAATGAGTTCTTTTCGGGGACCCTAGGGTAACGAAGGAACTTCCTACAAGAAACTTCGAGAAATAAGGCTGAACTGTGAGACGCCACGAGGCCAGAGACAGGTAAACATTGGGCCAGTTTTCAGAAAAGGGAGTGGAGGGAGAACTATGGTTAGGTTACTCTGCTACCAGGGAAAATGCTCGAGCGCATATAAAGCCGTTGGGTCTGTAAGCATTTGGAAATCAATGAGTGGGTTAGCAAAACGAGCATGGGCTTGTTGTGAAGAAATCTGGTGAGAGCAGCCCTATCATTATGGTTTTTGGACCGGAATCAAGGGAACAGAGTAGATGCGCTGGAACACAAGGCATTTGACAAAGCCCCCCAGGAGAATACGGTGGCCACACTGGTTAAATGTGAGCTGGACGATAGCAGCGTTGGGCAGATTCACAGCAAGCTGGAGAGCCACACACAAAGACCAAAGACCTCTTTGTCCATCCCTGCATTTTGCCAGTCTGGAGGTCTTGACCTGGCTACGTTTTTGACAAGCCCAAGGTCACTCAGAAAACTTGCATGGCAGAAGTGGGGATTCAAACCCGGGTCTTGACCTCCAGAGCACTGAAGTCCGCCCAGCGCTCTTCAGTGTTTTCCTCAATGCTTGGATGAACAGCCAGAAGGAATCTTTATCAGAATTTAGGGGGAGGGAGTTTTGTGAGCTTCCTGCATTGTGCAGGGGGTTGGACTAGATGACCCTGGAGGTCCCTTCCAACTCTTCTAAGATTCTAACAGGCTTCCTCCTCGGGAGGTGGTGGTGGGCTCTCCTTCCTTGGAGGTTTTTAAGCAGAGGCTAGATGGCCATCTGACAGCGATGAGGATCCTGTGAATTTAGGGGAAGGTGCTTGTGAGTTTCCTGCACTGTGCAGGGGGTTGGACTAGATGACCCTGGAGGTCCCTTCCAACTCTTCTATGATTCTAACAGGCTTCCTCCTCGGGAGGTGGTGGGCTCTCCTTCCTTGGAGGTTTTTCAACAGAGGCTAGATGGCCATCTGACAGCAATGAAGATCCTGTGAATTTAGGGGGAGGTGTTTGTGAGTTTAGAGTGGTTCCTCAGTGGAACAGGCTTCCTCCTCGAGAGGTGGTGGGCTCTCCTTCCTTGGAGGTTTTTAAACAGAGGCTAGATGGCCATCTGACAGCGATGAGGATCCTGTGAATTTAGGGGGAGGTGTTTGTGAGTTTCCTGTACCATGCAGGGGGTTGGACTAGATGACCCTGGAGGTCCCTTCCAACTCTGTGATTCCTGATTCTATTCTATGATTTGCAGGTGACCCTAAACTGAAAGCACAAACTTGGATCCTGGAAGACAGAAATAAAATTCAAAACATCCTTGGAAAACTGAGCTGCATCCCCCAGAATGACATTCAACAGAGGCAAACACAAAAGCATTGCATTTTTGCAAAAATAATCCAAATGCGCAAGTAGAAGAGAGCAGTTTCAGCAGCAGCGAAAAGGCAATGGGAATTGCATCCCTGCGTTTTTCCATTTATTTCTTTCCCACTTCTCCCTGCAGCTGCGACCTAAAAGGCTTTCTCAAACATTGATTGGGCCTTTCTAGAACACCATTTTCCTCTACTCCGTTTCCTCTCACAACAATCCTGGGACATTGGCCAAACTAAGTTTTTGACAAGCCCAAGGCCACGCAGCAAGCTTGCATGGCAGAAGTGCAGATTCGAACCCGGGTCGCCCAATGCCCTAGTCCACCACTCTATTCCCTGCACCACACTGGCTTGCTATCCTCTATGCCACACAGTCACCAAAGGCAAAAATAAAAAGGCTCACGGGGTTTTAGGCAGCATTAATACAGACCGGAGCATCCGGGGGACACGATCCAATTCACAAGAACTCCTAGTTCAAGGGTGTCAAACCTACGGCTCAGGGGCTAAATCAGGCCCCCAGAGGGTTGCTATAAGGCCCCCAAGCAACTGGCTGTTGTCTGTGTTATTCTCCCTTTCTCTTGCTTCCTTCTTCATAACAGCTTGCTTTGCAAGGCTTGCTCAATGTCACAGGAGCTACAGAGCAAAACCTCTATTTTCTCAGTTGGCTAAGGCTCTTTCCTTGGGGAGGAAGGGAGGGAGGCACAGTTTTTTTCCCTAGGCGCTCTCATACGCACAGCAGAGCTACTAAGCCAAGCCTCTCTTCCTTCTATTGGCTGAGGCTCCTCCCCCTCCTGGTCCCCTGGGGAAGGAAGGAAAGAGCTACAGCTTCCTTTGCCCAGTTCCTTGGATCCCATGGGAGAAATGCAAAGAAAGCACCTTTAAGACAAACAACTGCTAATGTTTTAAGCATGTTTTAAGTTTTTAAATATATACATATTTGTGTTTGTCTGTAGTTTATAAAGTTTATATCTCTGCTACCTAATCTTAAACAGGTACATAATAATAATAATAATAATAATAATAATAATAATAATAATAATAATAATAATAATAACAACAACTTTTATTTCTATCCCGCCCTCCCCGCCTAGGCAGCTCAGGGCGGCTAACAACAACTTACACATTAACATAAATAATAAAACTTTGAATTTAACAATTAAAATTAAACATATAAAAACCAGTCAGTTAAGTTAAAATACATAATTTACGTTACACTATATATATATAAATATATCTGGCAGCAATAAAACTGTTATGGCGCTGGTTCTGCCAGTTTAGATAATCTTATAGATGGCGGTTCTTTGTACCAGGCAACTCAGCAGTCGATGTCATTATAGGCTTGTCTAAAAAGGGCGGTCTTGCAGGCCCTGCGGAACTGGTCAAGGTTCCGCAGGGCCCGCACTTCCTCCGGAAGCTGGTTCCACAGTGCAGGTGCCGCAACTGAAAAGGCCCGTGCTCTGGTGTTTTGGAGTTTGACCTCTCTCGGCCCAGACCGACAAGGTCTCATTTATGTCAGATCCGGCCCTCATAACAAATGAGTTTGACATCCCTGGCCTAGGTAGTCTGATTTCTATTGGAGTGTCCGGTTCTGCGTGTCGCACTTTAAGAAAACTGGTGGAGAAATCGGATTTTGATTCAGGAGCATCTCAAAGAGATCAACAAGAGGTTCAGGGTAATGAGCTCTCAAGAGTCCACGCTCCCCACAGGGATAAAAGGACTCCGATTTCTCCATTTCAACTTGTATCCGATGAAGAGAGCACTGACCTTCAAAAGCTCATGCGCAGAAACTCTTGTTGGTCTTCAAGGAGCTCCTGTACTCGAACCTGGCTCTTCTAAAAATATGGAGCACAGGTCCATCAGTGGCTATTAGCCACAGTGTATGTGTGTATATAAAATTTTGTGCCACTGTGTGACACAGAGTGTTGGACTTAATGAGCCGTTGGCCTGATCCAACATGGCTTCTCTTATGTTCTTCAGCACCCAACATGGCTACTCTATGAAACTATCTCTGTGAAGAAACCGGAACGGATTCAGAGGAGAGCAACAAAGAGAATGGGGCATCCAGAAGATTCCGAAAACAACCTATAACATCCAAATCACAAGATGTCCTGGCCTTGCTGTATGCTGCGTTGGTCAGGCCACACCTGGACTATTGTGTCCTGAGAAGAACCTCAGAAGAGCCCTGCTGGATCAGACCAGGAGGGTCCATCTAGTCCAGCCTCCTGTCTCACACAGGGGCCAACCAGTTCCTCTGGAGGGCCAACAACAGGGCAGAGAGGCCGAGGCCTTCCCCTGAGAAGAGCATCAGAAAAACCCTGCTGGGTCAGACCAGGGAGGGTCCATCTAGTCCAGCCTCCTGTCTCACCCAGTGGCCAGCCAGTTCCTCTGGAGGGCCAACAACAGGGCAGAGAGGCCGAGGCCTTCCCCTGGGAAGAACATCAGAAGAGCCCTGCTGGGTCAGACCAGGGAGGGTCCATCTAGTGCAGCCTCCTGTCTCACACAGTGACCAACCAGTTCCTCTGGAGGGCCAGCAACAGGGCAGAGAAGCTGAGGCCTTCCACTGAGAAGAACATCAGAAGAACCCTGCTGGGTCAGACCAGGGAGGGTCCATCTAGTCCAGCCTTCTGTCTCACCCAGTGGCCAACCAGTTCCTCTGGAGGGCCAACAACAGGGCAGAGAGGCCGAGGCCTTCCCCTGAGAAGAGCATCAGAAAAACCCTGCTGGGTCAGACCAGGGAGGGTCCATCTAGTCCAGCCTCCTGTCTCACACAGGGGCCAACCAGTTCCTCTGGAGGGCCAACAACAGGGCAGAGAGGCCGAGGCCTTCCCCTGAGAAGAGCATCAGAAAAACCCTGCTGGGTCAGACCAGGGAGGGTCCATCTAGTCCAGCCTCCTGTCTCACCCAGTGGCCAGCCAGTTCCTCTGGAGGGCCAACAACAGGGCAGAGAGGCCGAGGCCTTCCCCTGGGAAGAACATCAGAAGAGCCCTGCTGGGTCAGACCAGGGAGGGTCCATCTAGTGCAGCCTCCTGTCTCACACAGTGACCAACCAGTTCCTCTGGAGGGCCAGCAACAGGGCAGAGAAGCTGAGGCCTTCCACTGAGAAGAACATCAGAAGAACCCTGCTGGGTCAGACCAGGGAGGGTCCATCTAGTCCAGCCTTCTGTCTCACCCAGTGGCCAACCAGTTCCTCTGGAGGGCCAACAACAGGGCAGAGAGGCCGAGGCCTTCCCCTGAGAAGAACATCAGCAGAACCCTGCTGGGTCAGTCCAGGGAGGGTCCCTCGAGTCCAGCATCCCGTCCCATACAGTGGCCAACCAACCAGTTCCTCTGGAGGGCCAACAACAGGGCATGGAGGCTGAGGCTTTCCTCTGATGCTTCCTGGCTGTTCTAGGATTGACAAACCGGACACTTCTTGTCTCCCAGCATAAAAACAGCCAAATGTTTACCCAAGAAAGAGGGAGAGCTGATGGAAGGATGGGAACTCACAGGCAGGGCTGAGGGCTTCACCAGAGGATAGACTGATGTAATTTCATATCCTGAGAGTAAAACTGTACAGAGCACTGATACCGGTTGGCCAGGGTGCTTGGGGGGGGTGAGCCCCAGAGAATGGATAGGACCTACAACCTCTGACACAACTGGAGAGGAGAGGGGTGTGTGTCAGTGTGTGTGTGAGAGACAGAATAACACAAGGCAAGCTTCCTAGCACCCATACATTGCACCCAGGGGTGGGGTGGGGGGAGACAGCAGGTAAACTCCAAAGTCTGCACCAGAACGCTTTCCTGCTTTTACTTTCTTTTGCTAGCTCCCGTTTCAGAACCGTAAGCGATCCCCTTCAACTACTCCGCCGGTACTCGGTAGTAAATAAAACTTTCTTTTACTAGATCCCATTTCAGGATTGTAGGTGGTGCTGTTCAACTATTCTGCGTTGGCACAATAGCAACTGAAACTTTGGCTTGCCAAAAGCACTGAGATTGCGCTCTGTCCTACCTACTCCCACGAGGGGGTTCGTTCTCCCCCCAGCAGGAAAGGGCTTTGCAGGGGACAGGAATAAGTGTGTGTTTGGAGGGGGGGGGGTAGTAGCAGTTTGACCAGGCCTCCCCCAAACTCTTGCAAGGGTTTGGGGGGGGGGCAGAGAAGGAATATCAAGGGAGGGGGAGTAACAAGAGCCAAATCTGCTTTTGACAAGGGAGAGCCGTAGGCATTTAGTGCTCTCGAATGTTTTTATCATCTCCGATTAGGGGAGTTTTGACTCTCAAGAACTTCTATCCCCAAAAATCTCGCCGGACTCTTAAGGCGCTGATGGCTGACTCGAACCCAGCGCTTCCGCCGCTCCCCTCGGAAACCTGCGCCGCAACCAGACCCGAGGCAGTTCCCCGGAACCGCCGCCCCATTCCCAGCAAACCACCTAGCGTGCGGGGCTGCCAACACCCGGCGGGGGAATTCCTGGAGATTTCATCTGGGGAGTTTGAGGGAAGGAGGGGCCTCGGTGGGGCCCCGTGCCATATCGGCCGCCCACCCAAACGGCGTGACCCCGGGAGATCTCCAGGCCCCGCCTGGAGGTTGGCAACCTCACCAGCACGGCGAGTTCCTTGCAAAAAGCCAAACGACGCGGGCCTGGCCTGCAACGGCGAGAGAGACTCTGGCCTTCAACCCTCTCCAATGGAAGGGAAGGTGGGAGGGGGGCGGCGAGAGAGGGCAGGGGGAACCCCCCCCCACCCGCGCCTGCAGACCCCCTCCCCGCTCCGGAACGCCCCCCAGGGCGGCAGCAGCAGAGCGCCAAGGAGATCCAGCCAAGGGGCGCCGCGCAACGCCGGAGAGGTCCGCTCCAAGGCGCAAGGCCGGATCTGGGGGGGTGGGGGGCAGAAGGGGGGGCGCTGACAGTGGGGGGGGGCGCCCCATGGGGCACGGAGCCCCTTGCCTTCTACGGGCCCAGAAGACAGAACGGCCCAGAAGGGGGCGCCGTTTCTTAATTTTGCCCCCCCCCCAAAAAAAAAACCACGTCGAGGTGGAGGAGGAGGAGCCAGGGGGCGCCCCGACTCCCCCCCTTTGTAAGCCGCCCCAGAGAGCCCCCCGGGCGGAGAAGAAAGCCAAGGCGAGCGCGAGAAAGGCGGCGCGCCCCGGGGGCTCTGGCTAGGCGGCTCCCTCCGCGGCCAGCAGGAGAAGGGAAGGGAAGGGAAAGGGGGGTCGTGCTGCTGCCGGGGGGGGGCTCACTCACCCAAAGCTCCACGCCCCAGTCCATGCTGGCCGCCGGGCAGGCCGGATCCTCCTGCTCCAGCTCCTGCTCCAGCTCCAGCGCCTGCTGCTGCTGCTTCCTTCGCCGCCGCCCTCTAGCCCGCCCGGGGCACTCCCCGCTCCGCCGCCCTCCTTAAAGGCGCAGGCCGGCCTTCCCCTCCCCTCCCAGGCCCCGCCCGGGGCGCTCCCAGCCGCCGGCCCCTCCCCAGGGCGCCCCCCTCGGCGCCGGGCCAGCCGCAGCGCTCAGGCTCAGCCTTGGGCGCGCCCGCCTCCTCCAGGTGGGCCGGGGGATCTCCCGGAACCCCCGGCGGATCTCCAGGCTGCAGAGGGACTTCCCCGGCAGGAAGGGTGGACTCGAGAGCGGCGCATCTGCCCTTCTGGGGCTGGGCCCCCCAGTCTCCTGGAACAGCTGGACAGAGTGGTGTAACCGTGCAGGGGTGGCCAACGGTAGCTCTCCAGATGTTTTTTTTTTTTTGTCTGCAGCTCCCATCAGCCCCAGCCATTGGCCACCCCCATCAGCCCCAGCCATTGAAGTGTGCAGACTCTGGGAGAACCGGATCTGATTCTCTGCTCCTTCACTTGCAGCTGCTGGAATGGCCGTGGCTCTGGCAAAGCTGTCCTTGAAAGGGCAGCTTCTGTCAGAGCTCTCTCAGCCCCACCTGCCTCACAGGGTGTCTGTTGTGGGGGAGGAAGGGAAAGGAGATTGTAGGCCACTCTGAGACTCTGTCCCTGAAAGGGCAGCTGCTGTGAGAGCCCTCTCAGCCCCACCCACCTCACAGGGTGTCTGTTGTGGGGGAGGAAGGGAAAGCAGATTGTAGGCCACTCTGAGACTCTGTCCTTGAAAGAGCAGCTTCTGTGAGAGCTCTCTCAGCCCCACCCACCTGTCTGTTGTGGGGGAGGAAAGTAAAGGAGATTGTAGGCCACTCTGAGACTCTGTCCTTGAAAGGGCAGCTTCTGAGAGAGCTCTCTCAGCCCCACCCACCTCACAGGGTGTCTGTTGTGGGGGAGGAAGGTAAAGGAGATTGTAGCCGCTCTGAGTCTCTGATTCAGAGAGAAGGGTGGGGTATAAATCTGCAGTCGTCGTCATCGTCTTCTTCCCCAGCCAGGGATTAGCTTGAACAAAAGATCCAACTTCCACATGAGTGGTGGGGCCCTGTGCCCTGCTCATCGTTGCCAACTCCGACCTGTAAAATTCCTGGACATTTGGGGGTGGTGCTTGTGAGAGGGGGGGGATTGAGAGACGGGGTACACCTCAATCTGTGATGCAGAAGAGCTTGCCCTCAGAAGCTGCCGTTTCCTCCAGGAGAACTGGCCTCTGTAGTCTGGAGAGGAGCTGCAACTCTGCAAGTCTCCAAGCCCCACCTGGAGATTGGTGCAACTGGGGAGCTCTTGGGGTGCCCTCCTTACTGGGCTGCCGCTGGGCAGAGAAGCTCTCCGGAGTGGGCTCCTAGCTGCACTGACGGCCGGGTCAAAAATCACAGCAATCATCTGACACGGGTTCTTTTCTGCGGTTCAGGCGCATAAAAAGTAGGTTCCGCTCGGGCCTTTACAGTGTAGCGAAGCTGGTCTCGCTCCACACTGGAGCCCGATCACAAAAACTGTGCTCTAAAGGCAATTAGAACCGACACTAAACAATTGTAAATATTAATACACACTCACTTCCATGCCCAAGTTCTGTTAGCCCAGGCAGTCCAGACGAAGGTGTCCTTTATTTCCCCGTTTCAATGTATGGAAAATCTTCAACAGTGGCGTAAACGTCACGATTGTATTTGGATGCCAAAGGAAGAATAATGCCGGCTGTAATTACTGCTATGAGCAGGCCTCGGATTCAGCGGGAGCGCACAGGAGAGCAGCTCCTGAACCTTTCTGAGGATTCCCCCTCTTCTTCCCCACCTACCTCGTCCATTGAATAGTGGGTGCAGCTGCATAACAATCCCTGGATGAGCTCCACCACCTATTTTCCTACAAAATGACCCCTGGCTATGACTTCCTTATCTTCCTTTCCAAAATCTCTAAGCCTCTCAGGGACTCAAACCTTACATTGGTTAGAACAGCTTCCCCTTCCCTCAGCAATGGGCCACTACAACCCCATGGGCAACAGACCATGATATTCTGTCACGGAATCTTAAATTTGCAATCTAAGCCACTCCCTACCAGATAATTTCACTATACTGTCATTGGATCTTAAATTCGTACCCGTTTGCATTCTGAGCCACTGACTGCTGTGTGGCTTTGTCCACTGTACCGGATTCCTCGTCTGATGAAGTGTGTTCAGAGAGCACACGAAAGCTTCCGTTCGGAATAAAACTAAGTTGGTCTTAAAGTTTAGAGAGAACACGGAAGCTGACGTTCTGAATCAAGCTAAGTTTATTTATTTATTTATTCTATAACTTATATCCCGCCCTTCCCACAAAATGGCTCAGGGCGGCTCACAGCAAACAATAAAACAATAAATTATTACATTTAAACAACAGAATTATTACATTTAAAAGTTAAAACATTTAAAAACCTTAAAATTTTAACATTAAATCTATACCATATGAGTCACAGAAGTCCAATAAGCTACATTTATTTCCCAGTCAGGCGTAGGCTAACCGGAAGAGGGTTGTCTTACAGGCCCTGTGGAACTGAGCAAGGTCCCGCAGGGCCCTCACCTCTTCCGGCAGCTGGTTCCACCATGTAGGGGCCATTGTGGAAAAGGCCCTGTCTCTGGTTGTCTTGAGACGGACTTCCTTAGGCCCGGGGATGGTGAGAAGGTTTTGAGTCCCAGACCTCAGTACTCTCTGGGGAACGTTGTGGGGAGAGACGGTCCTTCAGGTAGGCAGGTCCCAGGCCATAAGTTGGTCTTAAAGGTGCAACTTGGCTCCTATTTTGTTCTGCTACTTCAGACCAACATGGCTGCCTACTTGGATCTCGACCAGGGGTGGCCAACGGTAGCTCTCCAGATGGTTTTTTTGCCTACAACTCCCATCAGCCCCAGCCAGCATGGCCAATGGCTGGGGCTGATGGGAGTGGTAGGCAAAAAAACATCTGGAGAGCTACCACTGGCCACCCCTGGTCTAGACCATGATACAGATGGAGGGGCCAGGAAACATGGATGGTGTGTATGGTGTCTGCAGATAATAACTTAATATTGGACGGAAATACAATTTCGGACTGGTGGGTTAGGTGCCAGGTTAAGTCGATGTTTCAGTTGGATAAAGGTCTGGGCTTTCCGAAGGACTCGGAGGTAAATGAATTTGATAGTATAATTTATGAGCCTCAAAAACTTATTTCTAAAATTTATGAGTGGCTTCTAAAGTATGAGATGCAGAGGGAAGCGGTTAAAGAAAGTTGGGTAAGGTGGCTACAGGATTTCGGTTATTCGATTGAACTAATGGAGTGGGAAAAAATTTGGAAAAATAACATTAAACTGACCAAAGCAATAGTTTTAAAAGAAAATCTGTATAAAATGATGTACAGGTGGTACATTACCCCAGAAAGACTAGCCAAAATAAATCCAACGTATAACAATAAATGTTGGAAATGTAAAAAAACTAAAGGGTCACTTTACCATATTTGGTGGAAGTGTGAATTCGCTAAAAAATCTTGGACCCTTGTAAATATTTGGATTGATAAGGTTTTTAGAAAGAAAAGGATTAATCATGCTCCTGAACTTTATCTTTTGAGCATATGTAAAGAAAACTTGTCTTGGGGGGAAAAAAAGCTATTGATGCATATGATAACTGCAGCTAGAATACTCTACGCGAAATATTGGAAGCTTCCTCAAATTCCGGATAAGGAAGAATTTCTAGTTAAGTTATTAGATATAGCCGAAATGGATATTTTGACAGTAAGATTGAGAGACGGTAACTGGAAAGAATGTATGAAATCTTGGGAACCAATGTATTTCTGGGCAGAAAGTATGGGTATTGTGGTGAGACATTAACACAGTTATTTGGTAAAACCCGTTTATCTCCTTATTTATGTGGGTGGAGTGGTGGGGGGAACATATTTTATGTTCATGTTATTTGATGATTGTGTTTTGTTGTGTTTTGTTGTGTTGTTGTCGGTGCTGTATGTATCGTTTGTTTGTTTTATAATAAACTTTATTTACTGGAAAAAAAAAAGAAATAGTTATAAGATCCTTCTCACCCATCAAGGCGACTCAAGGAAACTTGCAAAAATCTAACCAGCAGGCAGCGAAGCGTTAAAATATAAACACACACACACACGCACACACACACAACACAAGGGAAGAACCTTCAGATGACTTGGGCTGGTATACCGACAGCACCCCCTTCTGGAGAACCAGGGCATAGCACCCTCCATATGCACATTGGAGACTTTCAGGGTCAGATTGTCTAGTGCAGGGGTGGTCAACGGTAGCTCTCCAGATGTTTTTTGCCTACAACTCCCATCAACCCGGATGGGAGTTGTAGGCAAAAAACATCTGGAGAGCTACTGTCCCCCCCATTCTAGTGGGCGCTATGTGGCGGTTACCCTTGGAGCAGGGGTCCGTTTTGAGCCTGTGGGCACCTTTGGAATTCTCACCCAGGGCAGTGGGTGCAACCCAGAAATGGAGCCAACCACAAAATGGCTTCTGCAGGAGGTGGAGCCAAAGGCACAAAAGAAGCCCAAATTCAGGGGACAGGAAGGGTAATTGAATAACGGGGAAAGAGGAGTGAGAGGGAATCAAACAAATGGGGCGAAAGGGCTTTTTAAAGGTGCTTTGCAGAAAGCAAGTGGTTTTGGCGTACAGTCGCCATTGAGCCAAATCACAGCCATGCACCAAAACAATTACGAAGGGTGCCCTTGTGTCTCCTCCACCCCCAGAACTGAATCGTTTATTAGTCAGTCAACGATATTACGAATATTTAAAAATTACAATATATAAATAATTGGCAGCAAACTATTCGAATTACAGAGTTCAATTACCAGTACAACAGACAGACTGGAGATTTAGCCTCCTGGAAGAAAATAGTAAGATTAGCTTTTTTTTTTAAACAAAAGTGTTTAAGCCAAAGGTGATTAACATGGGGTACAAACCACCAAATACAGCTGTGGCCTGCCCCTGCCCCTCATTTCCAGGGGGCTTTTATGAGTTCCCAATGGAAGGGCCACTAAACCCAAGGGAGGTAACTCAGCCGCAGTGCCTGGTGTGTGCAAAACTTTCTCATAAAGGGCCCACAGCAGCCAGTGTTTGAGCTGCAGAAACTCTACGGATAATTTATTATTCAAGGTGTCAATTATCAGTAACATTAAATGGTATCTTTCCATCTACCCAAGTTGGCTTTCATACTGGCTCTGACTTCTGACGTTGTCAAGCTGCGGTTATAAAGGTTACTCCTCACCCTGTAGAGCAGAGTGGTAAAGCAGCAGTACTGCAGTACTATGGTCTGAACTCTCTGCTCATGACCCGAGTTCGATTCCGGCGGAAGCTGGTTCAGGTAGCCGGCCCAAGGTTGACTCAGCCTTCCATCCGAGGTGGGTAAAATGAGTCCCCAGCTTGCTGGGGGGAAAGTGGAGATGACTGGGGAAGGCATTGGCAAACCACCCCGTAAAAAGTCTGCTGTGAAAACGTGAAAGCAACATCACCCCAGAGTCGGAAACGACTGGTGCTTGCACAGGGGACCTTTCCTTTCCTTCCTTGCAGATTACACTGTTTTCGAACTGCTGTGAGTGCTAAATGTTGGAAGGGATGTGGTCACTTGGGGGACTATATGCCCTGCTGGTTATATTGTCCTCACATATACTCATTTTGGCAGTTGATTTTACAACCTATTTTTATGATAACAGGAGTCACAGTTCTTGTCAGGCCAGAAATCCTATTGTTATCTATGCTACTAGTGGGCTTGGGAAACAAAAGTAAAAATATTTCGATCACAACTTTGTTAGCCATTGCTAGGATTGTAATTGCTACAAAATGGGGAGAGAAAAGCTCACCTTCTTTATTATCCTGGCAAAATAAGGTGTGGGGATGCTTTGTCCCTTGCAAAATGGCCCGCTATTATCTCATGCCAAACTTGCAAAATTATCAAGAGAAACGTACAGTGATATGGTTTCCAGTAGTATCCTATTTGATTCAGCAAAAAGTGGATCCTAATGAGGCTTACGAGCGGGACTTGTTATTTTTCTAACGCAGTCCTTCTTTGTATCTTCTCCGTAACACATCTGGTTCTCTGCATTCTGTTTGTGTCTGTCATTCTGTAAACTGTATCAATGTACTGACATATTGGTTTGGTGCATGTTAAAAAGAAAGATTATTCCATACTTCAAAAATCAATAAATAAAGGTTACTGACTCCTGGCTTACCGCAGGAGAGCTTGTTCGCTGCCACAGGGTGAGCTTTAAAGCGTTCGGCACCTGGCAGATGTGCATTTGTTTTGGGGGAAGACACACATTTTGGATAATTGGCTGTACCTTTTGTAGCAGCAGTTGGCTGGGCAGGGAGCCTAGAGGCCTCTTTGATATTCTTCTGGCTTTCTCCTGCCCGCCATGCCTCCAATGAAGTAATCGGCTCCTAAAATCATACCAGACCAGAAGAGGCAGGTTCCCAGGAAAGCCCGACACACCTTGAGAACTAAGGTCATTCGCCCTGCGGCACTGTACAGCGAAAATGAACACACAAGTCAAGGTGTTGGTTTGTCAAAGTCTTCTTGGACTGACAGCGGCTTTTCAGTGGCAAGAGCTTTTCAGCGTTTTCATTTTCCTCACTTGTAAGTTCCTGTTCTTTTGGGGAGGGGGGGGGGCGAGTCCTGTTCTGAAATTACAGTGGTGTAAAAAGGTAAAGATAGACCGTTTTTGCACACAGCTCACCTCGCAGTCACAATCCTGTTCCCTCCGCAGCGTCTGTCAGATTTTCCACCATCTGCGCCGGAGTTACAGGAAGTGCCGCGGCTTTTGCATAGCAAACGTAAACTGGGTTTTAGCGGTTTACATTTGCTATGCAAAAGCTGCGGCACTTCCTTCAACTTTGGCGCAGATGGTGGGAAATCCGACCAGATGCTGCGGAGGGAACAGGAATGTGACTGCGAGGTGAGCTGTGTGCGAAAACGGTCGTAGTCAGTCCCCTGTGCAAGCACCAGTCATTTCCAACTCTGGGGTGATGCCACATCACGAGGTTTTCACGGCAGACTTTTGACGGGGTGGTTTGCCATTGCCTTCCCCAGTCATCTACACTTCCCTCCCCCCTCCAGCAAGCTGGGGACTCCTTTGACTGACCTCGGAAGGATGGAAGTCTGAGTCAACCTCGAGCCGGCTACCTGAACCCAGCTTCTGCCGGGATCGAACTCAAGTTGTGAGCAGAGAGCTCGGACTGCAGTACGGCAGCTTTGCCACTCTGCGCCACAGGGCTGCTTACAGTGGCGTACAACCAGTTTAAAAACCTGCAGTTTAGATCTACAGTTAGATATGCTGGGCATAACCCAGTGTAATATTGGATCGGCCACTAGAGGGAGCAAAACATGTTCAGAACAGATTAGTATTTAGGGGCACAAGGAGAAGATGCCAGGGATTGAAACTAAGGTTGCCAATCCAACATGGCTCAGCCCAACTCGACATGGTCCAGCCCAACAAGGTCTCATTTATGTCAGATCCAGCCCTCATAACAAAGGAGTTTGATATCCCTGGCATAGTGGGTTGGTCCTGGTTAGTAGTTTGGATGTAGTAACAGTCATGAGCTTGACATTAGACACATTTAAGAACATAAGAGAAGCCATGTTGGATCAGGCCAATGGCCCATCCAGTCCAACACTCTGTGTCACACAGTGGCCAAATATATATATATATATATATATATATATATATATATATATATATATATATATATATATATATACACACACACACACACACACACATATATATATATATATACACACACACACACACACACTGTGGCTAATAGCCGCTGATGGACCCGGCAGAGACTGATCAAGAGAGAGATCTTGGGGTCATGATAGATAACTCACTGAAAGTGTCAAGACAGTGTGCGTTTGCAATAAAAAAGGCCAATGCCATGCTGGGAATTATTAGGAAGGGAATTGAAAACAAATCAGCCAGTATCATAATGCCCCTGTATAAATCGATGGTGCGGTCTCATTTGGAGTACTGTGTGCAGTTCTGGTCGCCGCACCTCAAAAAGGATATTATAGCTTTAGAGAAGGTGCAGAGAAGGGCAACTAGAATGATTAAAGGGCTGGAGCACTTTCCCTATGAAGAAAGGTTGAAACGCTTGGGACTCTTTAGCTTGGAGAAACGTCGACTGCGGGGTGACATGATAGAGGTTTACAAGATAATGCATGGAATGGAGAAAGTAGAGAAAGAAGTACTTTTCTCCCTTTCTCACAATACAAGAACTCGTGGGCATTCGATGAAATTGCTGAGCAGACAGGTTAAGACGGATAAAAGGAAGTACTTCTTCACCCAAAGGGTGATTAACATGTGGAATTCACTGCCACAGGAGGTGGTGGCGGCCACAAGTATAGCCACCTTCAAGATGGGTTTAGATAAAAATATGGAGCACAGGTTCATCAGTGGCTATTAGCCACAGTGTATGTGTGTATATAACATTTTTTGCCACTGTGTGACACAGAGTGTTGGACTTGATGGGCCGCTGGCCTGATCCAACATGGCTTCTCTTATGTTCTTATGACCTCTGCTCCATATTTTTATCCAATCCCCTCTTGAAGCTGGCTGTGCTTGTAGCCGCCACCACCTCCTGTGGCAGTGAATTCCACGTGTTAATCATCCTTTGGGTGAAGAAGGACTTCCTTTTATCCATTTTAACCTTTGCTCTGAGAGAAAGGCAGGGATTAATCCATCTTCTTCTTCATCTCTTTTCAGGTGGAACAAGGATTGAAACCCAACAGAAAGTGAGAACTAGTGGGGTGTAGTGATTATAAGGTTGCCAAGTCCAATTCAAGAAATATCTGGGGACTCTGGGGGTGGAGCCAGGAGACTTTGGGCGTGGAGCCAGGAGCAAGGGTGCGACAAGCATCAATTGAACTCCAAAGGTCCAGTGATTTGCCCGTTTGTTTCTGGGCCCCTTTCACAACATCGCTTTTCGCCTTCAAAGGTCTGAACAACCTAGACCTGAAATATCAGCGGAGGAGACCATCTTCCTCTATGCCAGAGGTGGCCAAATTGTGGCTCAGGAGCCACACACAGCTTTTTCGCACGTATTTTGCGGCTCTCGGAGATTGAGGCGGAATTTAGCATTGGGACCTCAGTCGGTCTCTGAGCGCTGACCCACAGGCAACTGTTTCCGCCATGTAGGAAGTGGGGGAAGGAGGGGTAAATAGGCAGACTTGCAAGCTTCAGACTTGCAAGCTCTTCTTCTGCACCACAGAGGTCGCCCAAAGAGTGGGCAAAAAGAGCACAAGACCCGAGGGAGTCGCTAGAAGAAGGGACAGAATTAAAGAGGGTGGTGCAGGGTTCCCCCTTAGTTTCTTAGCTGTCGTAGGAGCTGTATTTACTAACCTTGGTGTCAAGGCAAAGAGGGATGCATAACGATGCAAACAGTGGCCAGTGATTGCCTTCTCCCACTGATGCAAAAAAATAATTTCCTAGCCTTTCCCTATGCTGGTTTTATGGGGACTGTTATTCCCAGCTTTTTTTTTTTTTTAAAGTCTCCTTCTAGCATGGTTGTGTTGTAAAGTGCACACAGCATATGTCTTTTATCGTTCTGTGAAAAGAAAGTGTTAAGAATTTTAATCAAGATGCGTGCATGGTATTTGTTCACGTCCTGCGGCTCTCAAACATCTGACGTTTATCCTATGTGGCTCTTATGTTAAACAAGTTTGGCCACCCCTGGTCTATATGGACCTGCCCAGGATCAGAGGGCAACCAGCCGAGCTGTTGAAGAAGACTGCAGTCAGATTTACTGCCTTCCTCCCAGCACCTCTTTTGCGAATCTTTAATTGAAACTTAAAAGCTTCATTCACTCAGGAAGGCCTTTGGAACACCGTTTTATACGTTGGTCTGAGCTTTTCGTTTTCATCTTTTATAGGTTCAGTATATGCCACTCTTTTAAGATTTACTGGTTTGTTTAACCGTGATTGTTTACACATTATCTTTCTAGTCTAGATATGTTTTAGGTTTTAATATACTGCTGATCTGTCTGGTTTTCAATTTGGGCCAAGCATTATTGAGTTGGGTTTAAAAAAAAAAAATGGGTGTCTTTTGTTTGTTTAGGTGTGTGATTATGTGTATGTTATCTTTACACACTCATAAAGATATGTATGATTCAGGATAATAATTTTTGCTACTTTTTTATTTTAATTTTTTTTGTACTAGTTTTACTTCTGAAAGCGTTGCAGATTTTTGGCGTGGCAGAGCCAATTAGAGCAGGGGTGTCAAACATGCAATTTGGGGGCTGAATCAGGTCCTTGGAGGGCTATCAGCCCCCCCCCCCCGAGCAATTGGCTGTCATCTACTTCCTTCTCCCTAGGCTTCCCAAACCTCCCGCTCTGGCGGGAGACTTCTGGGTTCGCAGCCTCATCTCCCGCTCTTCAAAACTCTGGAAGCGGGGGTGGGGGGTGGAGGGGGGGGAGAACATACCTTTAGGCTTCATGTTGTAGAGCTCCTGAGCCGTTTGCAAAATGTCTGCCCCTTTAAGGCTGGGCAGGAAGCAGAAAGGGCTTCTGAGAACGGCCCCTCCCTTTCTTTTGCTTTCGTTTTCACAGGAAGTAGAGTTGTGTGTGATAAGTGTGTGTGTGTGAGAGGGAGGGGGCAGGAGATTCCCTAGTTTGGAGGCCCTCCCCCCCTTTAGAAAGCGTGGGGGGGGGGAGGGAAATGTCTACTAGGCACTCTATTATTCCCTATGGAGAACAATTCCCATAGGGAATAATAGGAAATTGATCTGTGGGTATTGGGGGCTCTGGGGGGGCTATTTTTGAGGTAGAGGCACCAAAGTTTTAGTATAGCATCTAGTGCCTCTCCCCAAAATACCCCCCAAGTCCAAATCTATGAGTCCCAAAATATGGTGCCCCTATCCTTAATTATTTCCTATGGAAGAAAGGCATTTTAAAAGGCGTGCTGTCTCTTTAAATGTGATGGCAAGAACTCCCTTGGAGTTCAATTATGCTTGTCACATCCTTGTTCTTGGCTCCACCCCCAAAGTCTCCTGGCTCCACCCCCAAAGTCCCCAGATTTTTCTTTAATTGGACTTGGCAACCCTACTTCTCCCTCTCTCTTGCTTCCTTCTGCATCTCAGCTTGCTTTGCAAGGCTTACTCAATCGCACAGGAGCTAGAGCAAAACCTCTTATTTTCTCCATTGGCTGAAGTTCCTCCCTTGGGGAGGAAGGGGAGAGGAATACCTTGCTTTGCCAGGCTTCCCAATTGCACAGCAGAGCTATTGAGCCAAGCCTCTCTTCCTTCTATTGGCTGAGGCTCCTCCCCCTCCTGGTCCCCTGAGGAAGGAAGGAAAGAGCCAGAGCTTCCTTTGCCCAGTTCCCTGGATCCCACGGGAGAAATGTAAGTAAGTAAGTAAAGTAAGTAAGTAAGTAAAGTAAGTAAGTAAGTAAAAGTAAGTAAGTAAGTAAGTAGTAAGTAAATGCAAAGAAAGGATCTTTAAAACCAATGAGTGCTAACATTTTAAACATGTTTTAAGTTTTTTGGGGATTTTTTATTGTGTTTGTCTGTGTCCTTTATAAAGTTTGTATCTATGCTACCTAAATAGGTACACACATGGCTTGGCCTGGCATGGCTCTACCCAACCCGATATGGCCCAGCCCAACGAGGTCTCATTTATGACAGATCTGGCCCTCATAACGAATGAGTTCGACGCCCCTGAATTAGAGCCACACCACAGCTTTCCAGAGCCAGCGTGGCCACAGGGACCGTGGAAATTGAAAACAATTTTGAACAATGGAGATTGATAGACTGCCCAGTTTGAGCCATTGGAGATGGATAGAGCTGACCCTTGATGAAGAACACTTGAGTTTGAACGGGCTATATATATAGGAAAGTACAACCATTGGGTCTCTTATGTTTTATTCCTCAGGATCTTTTGTAAAAGTTATATCGGTTCTGGTATTAGTTGTTGTAGATTTTCCAGGCTGTATGGCTGTGGTCTTGGCACTGTGAGACCTGACGTTTGGCCAGCAACTGTGACTGGCATCCTCAGAGGTATAACCCAGAAAACTGGAGTTCTCTCTGGGTCCAATTGAGAAGAAGATGGTAGGTAGGTAAATGATATCTACTCAGGAAGGCGGGGTAGGGCAGAGTCATTATCTTGTAGGAGCTTCCCAGGCTGTGATGTGCTAATGGAGTTTTCCTGAGGAGGTTCTTTTGTACATCTTTTGTACCAACATAGCATCCAGATGAGAATAAAAGAACATGAAAGACAGTGCAGACTTGGCCAACCTGGAAAATCAGTGGTGGCTGAACATAGCATAACGCAAACAAGGCACAGTATCTTATTCCAAGACACTGTAATGCTGGACAACACATCCAATTACCACGTCACATTAAACAGGGAAGCCATTGAAATCCAGAAACACAATTTCAATAGGAAGGAAGAGAATTTAATAGGGCACGGTTCCAGTCCTGAAAAACACAAAATGCCCTACAGCATACAACAGCACTACAGATAAGATTTGAATTTCAATTGCTAATCCAAACACAAAAGAACCTCCTCAGGAAAGCTCCTCCATTAGCACATCACAGCCTGGGAAGCTCCTACAAGATAAAGACTCAACCCTACCCGCACCTTCCTGATCAAATATAAATTACCTGCCTACCACCTTGTTCTCACTTTGACCCAGAGAGAACTCTTGAGGATGCCAGTCACAGTTGCTGGCCAAACATCAGGTCTCACGATGCCAAGACCCGCGGCCACACAGCCCAGAAAATCTACAACTAATGAACTCCGTCTGTGAAAGCCTTTGACAACATATTGTTCCATGTATTTCTTATCCTGCTATTATAAGTTTGTTTTAAGCTTATACGTTTTGTAGACTATAAATTACAAGTTTCTAGTTTGTTTTGGATTCATATATATATTTGGAAAAAACCACACAATTTTTAATTGTATAATTTTTATTTATTTGAGACTATCAATTCTTGTCACATGGGGTTTTTCATCATTCCCCCCCCCCCCCCCCCGCTTGTGCCCTTTCCCCACGGTTCCTGTTTTTTCTGGCCATTATGGTTTTAACTTTGGGCTAAACATTGAGTTTTTTAAACTGTCTTGGTCTTTTCTTTGTTTAACTGTGATTATTCATGTTATCTTTACATACTCATAAAGGTATCTATGTGTGTGCGTACGTTGCACATATGTCCTCTTTTAATGTGCTGCTGATCCATTTGGTTTTAAATATGGCTCAAATATCCTCAGTATTCTTATAGTTTAAACGGGATGTCTTCTGTATTTTTCACATCCTTCCTTGTGCCACTGCAAGATATACATCAATAGAAGAAGAAGAAGGTATTAGATTTATATTCCGCCCTCCACTCCAAAGAGTCTCAGAGCGCTCACAATCTCCTTTACCTTCCTCCCCCACAACAGACACCCTGTGAGGTGGGTGGGGCTGAGAGGGCTCTCGCAGCAGCTGCCCTTTCAAGGACAACTTCTGCCAGAGCTATGGCTGACCCAAGGCCATTCCAGCAGGTGCAAGTGGAGGAGTGGGGAATCAAACCCGGTTCTCCCAGATAAGAGTCCGCACACTTAACCACTTCACCAAACTGGCTCTCAATCAATCAAATAAAGATAAAACTTAAAGTAGCAAGTCAGCACGGAGAGAACTAAGCTAAATTTCCCTCTATAGCGTTCTAGTTTATTCCAGGCAGAGACTGTTCCCTCTAATCTGCAGAGTCTTGTGAGCAAAAATTCTACTTTGTGAGCTACTGGCATTAAAGCTGTGAACTGCTGTGTAAATTATTGTGCTCTGGGGTCAATTTTCCTGAGCTGAGACAAAAATGTGTGAGCTGGAGGCTAAAAATCCGTGAGCTAGCTCACGCTAACTCAGCTTAGAGGGCACTCGGGCAGAGAGCCTTTATACATACAGATTTTAACCAAGATGAGTACCCGTGTGAGTCTATCCACAAAAAAAGGATATAATCTAGATTCTCCCGTGAAATGCTTTTAAGGTCTAAGTGGCTGGCTGAAACTTCTTGAACCACGAGTGTGTGAAAAAGAACCTTCGCATACCGAGTTGTTAGCTAGAAGGATAGTGGGAGTCAACGCAGAGCACCACTCCAGTCTCACATTTTCAGAAGTATTTGTAGATCCAGGCGGGCAGCCGTGTTGGTCTGAAGCGGTAGAACAAAGCAGGAGTCAAGGTACACCTTTAAGCCCAACGAAGTTTTATCCAGAATGTCAGCTTTCGTGTGCTAAAAGCACACTTCATCCGTGTATTGACACACTCAAAAATAGGGATATTGGCTGTTTATCTCATTGCAAATACTTAAACCATCTTCACTATATTTTATTGTATTTTTTTTCTACGGCAAACTAGAATTATGTTGAAAAGTAAATTAGGTGGACAAGAAAATCACTATCCAAAGTGTTTCTCTTTTAGCTGTATCGACATATTCAAACAGGGATACTGGCTGTATCCCATTACATATACTGAACCCATCTCCCACTAATTTTAATGTATTTTTCTCCTTATGGCAAACTATATGTATGTTACATGCTAAAAGGTAAATTAGTTGGATGGGAAATCTTCTTAGATATAAATACCTTCCTTTCGACCCAGACGCAATACAATATAGTCATTAACAGACATTCTCACATTTTGACATATTACTGTTGTCAAATATTTCAGGTTTTCACGGCTGGTAACATCATTAGGGTTTGTAGAATCTTTCGGGCTCAAGTGCCGTGTTCTACTGGAGAAAGTTTTTCTTCCAGACGTTTCGTTCTCAGCTGCGGAGAACATCCTCAGTGGCGTTGCAGAGCGCCTGCTCCGGCTGCAACGCCACTGAGGATGTTCTCCGCAGCTGAGAACGAAACGTCTGGAAGGAAAACTTTCTCCAGTAGAACACGGCACTTGAGCCCGAAAAATTCTACAAACCCTAATGATATTACTGTTGTATTGCTTTCGCATGCTCATGCTACTCAGATCAAAGGTTTGCTCAATTTGTTAATTTTACTATCCTGTCATTGAATCTTAGCGGCCCCGTGGCGCAGAGTGGTAAAGCAGCAGTACTGCAGTACTGTGGTCTGAACTCTGCTCATGACCTGAGTTTGATTCCGGCGGAAGCTGGGTTCAAGTAGCTGGCCCAAGGTTGATTCAGCCTGCCATCCTTCTGAGGATGCTGGGGGGAAAGCGTAAAAGACTGGGGAAGGCAATGGCAAACCACCCTGTTACAAAGTCTGCCGTGAAAACGTTCTGAAAGCAACGTCACCCCAGAGTCGGAAACGACTGGTGCTTGCACAGGGGACCTTTCTTTTCACTGAATCTTAAATTTGTACCATTTTGCATTCTGAGCCACTGACTGCTAGCTATGCGTGGCTTTGCTCACCGTACCGGATTCCTCGTCTGATGAAGTGTGTTTAGAGAGCATACGAAAGCTGACGTTCTGAATAAAACTAAGTTGGTCTTAAAGGTGCCTCTTGACTCCTGGCTTTGGTCTCATATTCGGTTATCCTAGTGCTGGAAAAATGCTGAGTAGAAAAAGAGGCTACAGCGTGAGACACTTTGACCACTAGATGGTGCTCTAACACAACTTTCTGTGCTCCAGAACCCTCGAGCAACAGGCGTTTGCTGGAATCCTAGTAACAACAGTGTAGGGATTTGGAGTAATGTTCTGCCTTGGTTGCACATATACATTTATGGAGCACAGATCCTGAGCAAACCTCCATGCCATTTCTCCACTGGAACCCCTTTTTGGTTTCCATGTTGGAGGGTCCCCACACTGAACCTGGGACTTACAAGTTCACTGTATTCTGTTTTATTGTTAACCACAACCAGCCGTAAATATTCTCAAGATCATACCATCAAATTATGGAGAATGTGTACATTGTTGCTTTACACTTGTGTCCCGCCACTTCTTTGAAGAAGACCATAGATTTATACCCCGCCCTTCTCTCTGAATCAGTCTCAGAGTGGCTTATAATCTCATTTATCTCCCTCCCTCACAACAGATACCCTGTGAGGTGGGTGGGGCTGAGAGGGCTCTCCCAGAAGCTGCCCTTTCAAGGACAACCTCTGCCAGAGCTATGGTTGACCCAAGGCCATGCCAGCAGGTACAAGTGGAGGACTGGGGAATCAAGCCTGGTTCTCCCAAATAAGAGTCTGTGCCCGTAACCATGACACCAAACTGGCTCTCTTACAATCACCTTCCCTTCCTCCCCCACAACAAACACCCTGTGAGGTAGGTGGGCTGAGAGAGCTCTGACAGAAGCTGCCCTTTCAAGGACAATTCTGCGAGAGCTACGGCTGACCCTCAGTCATTCCAGCAGGTGCAAGTGGAGGAGTGGGGAATCAAACCCGGCTCTCCCAGATAAGAATCCGCCCACTTCTCCACTACATCAAACTGGCTCTCTGTTTCCACTGCCGTATGTTCAGGTTGTCCTCTTGCAGCAGCATTTGTTTCAAAAGCATGTCTTAATTGCCTTTTCTCTGACTTCTCATGACATCTGACCCATTTCTTTGACTTGGCCTGACCCATTTCCGCGACTTTCCCGAAAGTGGCCACCGTGACACGGAACTCGAGGGGAGGGGTCTAACTCAACATAAAACTCTCTAGGAAGCCGTAAAAGTAGGGAATGTTCTAAGTGAGGGACTACAAGGCGTGGCCTCCTCGGGGCCTTCTTCTCAGGGGCCCCGGCCGTGGTCCATATCCCGCCGCTTCCTCCACTGGAGCATCTTCAGAAGGCTGAGGCTGGCTTTGAAGAGCCGGTCGTGCTGGAAGACCATCTGGTGGAAGGCATTGAGGGGCAGGACGCCGCTGGGATCGGCGTGCTTGAGGGTGGTGATGGGCGTGTAGAGGCTGTTCGTTTGGTACCGGAAGGGAGGCTTCTCGGACGTGATGATTTTCATGGCGTGCTGCCAGAAGGAGGAGAAGAAGGCACAAGATTAAAGACGCTGGTTACCGGGGAATATATGAGAATAATTTGGATTTTAAAAAAAGAACAGCTCCCTCCCCAATCCATGTACTAATGCAGGACTTTAGTAACAAACAAGGTAAGTACAACATTCTGCAGGGGGGAGTTCGATATAACTCCAGGTCAGCAAGAAATCTATGACATTAGATGAATTTCTCTCAGCTGTGCATGAAGAAAAGTCTATATAAAGTTGCCTTTCAATGGTATCTTGCTTTGGAAAGAGTTAGAATCATAGAGTTGGAAGGGACCTCTAGGGTCATCTAGTCCAACCCCCCGCACAATGCAGGAAACTCACATATACCTCCCCCTAAATTCACAGGATCTTCATTGCTGTCAGATGGCCATCTAGCCTTTGTTGAAAAACCTCCAAGGAAGGAGAGCCCACCACCTCCCGAGGAGGAAGCCTGGTCCACTGAGGAACTGCTCTAATGGTCAGGAAGTTCTTCCTAATAATCCTAGAGCTGGAAGGGACCTCCAGGGTCATCTAGTCCAACCCCCTGCACAATGCAGGAAACTCACAAATACCTCCCCCTAAATTCACAGGATCTTCATTGCTGTCACAGGTGGCCATCTAGCCTCTGTTGAAAAACCTCCAAGGAAGGAGAGCCCACCACCACCCGAGGAGGAAGCCTGTTCCACTGAGGAACTGCTCTAATGGTCAGAAATCATAGAATCCTAGAGTTGGAAGGGACCTCCAGGGTCATCTAGTCCAACCCCCTGCACAATGCAGGAAACTCACAAATCCCTCCCCCTAAATTCACAGGATCTTCATTGCTGTCAGATGGCCATCTAGCCTCTATTTAAAAACCTCCAAAGAAGGAGAGCCCACCACCTCCTGAGGAAGCCTGTTCCACTGAGGAATTGCTCTAACGGTCAGGAAGTTCTTCCTAATAGAAAGTTTAAAATATATATAACATTCTGCTCTTTATACAAACTTTCTCTGTATAAGAGAGCCAGTTTGGTGTAGTGGGAGAACTGGATTTGATTCCCTACTCCTCCACTTGCAGCTGCTGGAATGGCCTTGGGTCAGCCATAGCTCTGGCAGAGGTTGTCCTTGAAAGGGCAGCTGCTGTAAGAGCTCTCTCAGACCCACCCACCTCACAGGGTATCTGTTGTGGGGGAGAAAAATAAAGGAGATTGTGAGTCACTCTGAGATTCAGGGTGGAGGGCGGAATATAAATCCAATGTCGTCGTCTTCTTCTTCTTTGTAATTGGTGGAATTGTCTTTATATCCAGTTGTACCTGATAAATTATTTCAGTGATCCATATCATCGTACATTTTAAAACAGATTTCACTCCAAAAAAAAAAAAGATGCTCAAAAGGATAACAGAAGTGCCAATTTCAGACGAATACCCGAAAGTGTTCCCCTCACATTCCCCCGTTTGCTCTGCAGCCAATCTAAGTACACCCCAAAGACATGGGAAGATGCCCCATTATTTTTTCACTTTAGACTCCCCATTCCATCGTCAGACTTTTACTTTGGCGCATTTAAATGCCTTCCCGTCAACAGCTCTATGGTAGGTTTAGACGGATACCTCTCCCAAATAGATTATGTCCATGTGAATTAGGAGTCCTTGATTCTATATCCCATATTATTTTAGAATGTCCTCTCCTGGCCTCACAACGTAGAGAATTTTTAGCTGAATATCTCCAACACAATGTATTTACTAAAAGGAAAATTCCATCCTACCTTTTAGAAGATGTTAATCCCCGTATTACTACATGTGTTGTGAACTAAAATTAAATCTAGGCATGCTTCTATATTTTAATTGCCGGGTGCCTACTCTTAATTAGTATTACTGGCTGCTATTTTAATTGATTGCTTATGTACTGTTCTTACTATATTTCAGGTCTTTGTACCTACTTTTGATTGTGAATCATTATTGGTCTTATGCCAATAAAGGTCTGAACTGAAGTGAACGGATGAGTTCGAGAGAGCAAGAGGGGAAGAGAGTCAGAGGAAGACCTGGTTTGTTTCTCTGGTGCCTCTATTCACAAACACAGGCTGGGGACAGGCTTCAAGGCCTCAAGAGCAGCTCAGAACTAGTACGCTGCGCATAAGCAAACCTCAGTTTGGGCAGGAGCTCACAGAAGCAGAGCTCCGGAATGTCTACATTTTATTGTGCTCTTTCTTAGCCCCTCCCCCAAAACTACTTGCTTCTGGGCTCCATGGTTCAACCCCCTGATGAGAATTCTGCTGAACGCTAAGATCTGACAAACTTTCTAATATTTCCCCCCCACCCCCCAAAATGGAAAAATAACCAAAACCTATAAAGCAGGCAGATGGAAATCTTCATCATACCACTGTGGCCACAGAGGAGAACATCATTTTAAAAGTGTAATGGGAGGAAGGTTTTATGATGACAGTTATAAATTCAAGAAGCATTTTAAGGTAGATGCTGAGGTGCTATAATTTAGTGCAATTTCTGGTGAAGTCAGGGGTTTGGAAAAGGAAAGGTCCCCTGTGCAAGCACCAGTCGTTTCCGACTCTGGGGAGATGTTGCTTTCACAATGTTTTCACAGCAGACTTTTTATGGGGTGGTTTGCCCTTGCCTTCCCCAGTCCTCTACACTTTCCCCCCAGCAAGTTGGGTACTCATTTGACCGACCTCGGAAGGATGGAAGGCTGAGTCAACCTGGATTCAGCTACCTGAACCCAGCTTCTGCCGGGATTGAACTCAGGTTGTGAGCAGAGGGCTCCGACTGCAGTACTGCAGCTTTACCAATCTGCACCACGGGGCTCTTAAGGTAATGCACCAGTTGTTTCGGACTCTGGGGAGACATTGCTTTCACAACGTTTTCATGGCAGACTTTTGACGGGGTGGTTTGCCATTGCCTTAGCGGCCCCGTGGCGCAGAATGGTAAAGCAGCAGTACTGTGGTCTGAACTCTCTGCTCACGACCTGAGTTCGATTCCGGTGGAAGCTGGATTCAGGTAGCTGGCTCGAGGTTGACTCAGCCTTCCATCCTTCCGAGGTCAGTAAAATGAGTGCCCAGCTTGCTGCGGGGAAAGTGTAGAGGACTGGGGAAGGCAGTGGCAAACTACCCCGTAAAAAAGTCTGCCGTGAAAATGTTGTGAAAGCAACGTCACCCCAGAGTTGGAAACGACTGGTGCTTGCACAGGGGACCTTTCCTTTACTTGCCATTGCCTTCCCCAGTCTTTTATACTTTCCCCCCAGCAAGCTGGGTACTCCTTTGACCGACCTCGGAAGGATGGAAGGCTGAGTCAACCTGGAGCCAGCTACCTAAACCCAGCTTCCGCTGGGGATCGAACTCAGGTCGTGAGCAGAGAACTTGGACTGCAGCACTGCAGCTTTACCACTCTGCATGTGCAAATAAGTCGTGCTAGTGAGCTCTGGCATCTCTCCCCCTGCTTAGCTATTTGGGGTGGGGGCCAAGAGGGGTGGGAGAAGCATTTCTTGCCCTCCCTAGTTATTCTGGGATGAGGGAAGGAGGTGGGAAAGTCAGCCCGGTCCTAACCCTTGCTCTCCCCAGCTATGACTCCGCCAGGTCTTGAATTTAGCAGCACAGCTCCTGAACCTACCTTGTCCACTGAATAGGAGGTGCATCTGCATAACAATCCCTGTATTAGGAGAGCAGGCAGCCAGCCAGCCACCAGGGGCTTTGCCACGGCCCGAGCAGCCCTCGTTAACCCCTAGAGAAGCCCACGCCACCCTTTCTCCACTTCTGATGCGATTTTGGGCAGCGGGTGGCTTGCTGGCCTTGACTGTGGAGGGGGGGTGGCCCAGGAGAGCCCCAGGCAAGTGAGGCCTGCTTGGGCTGGCTGGATCTAGCCAGCCCAAGCAGGCCTCGCTTGCCCGGGGCTCTCCTTTTTTGCATCGGGTTGCTTTTGGCTGGTGGGAGGGGGTGGCATATGCTAATGGGTTATGCTACTGAGCTCCACCACCTGTTTTTCTACAAAACGACCCCTGGACTTCGCCAATCCCTCCCCCTTCCTGATCTGCCTAGGCACGGTCAAGCCAACAGGCACGGGCAAAAGCAGACACTTGGGTTGGCTCTTCAGAGCACTGCTAGGTGAGTTTCCCCCCACCAAGTGCAATTCGATCTGGAGTCAGGACTGACCTCGGCCACCTCTTCCGAAGACTGCCCCAGCGCGGTGAAGACGTCCTTGGAGTAGGCCATGTAGAGTCCCTTGAAGAGATCCTGCGTCTCTTTGTCCACCCCAGAGAGATCCAGGCTGTCCACCTCTTCGTAGAGCTTCCTCTCGAACTCTGATACGACCGGTCCCGGCTCAATTAAACTGATGCTGCGGGATCACAAGAACACAAACGAAGCTGCTTAAGACTGAATGAGACCCCCACCCCGCACCAAGATCAGTCTCGTCTACTCAGACTGGCAGCTGCTATCCAAGGTCTCAAGCAGAGAAAGGTCTTTCCCGTCCCCTCCTGCCTGGTCCTTTCTAACTGGAGATTCTGGGGACTGAACCTGGGACCTTCTGCATGCCAAGCAGGGGCTCTGCCACTGAGCCAGGATCTCAGGTCAAGGTCTTCCCCATCACTTCCTGTCTGGTCCTCTTAACCTAGAGATGCTGGGATTTGAACCTGGGACCTTCTGCATGCCAAGCAGAAATACCACTGAGCCACAGCCCCTCAATGAGCCCTCCCCATGTTCTAAATCAGGCCCTTGGTCCATCAAGGTCAGTCTTCTTTACTCAGACCGGCAGCGGCTCTCCAGGGGTCTTTCCCATCACCTCCTGCCTGGTCCTTTCAACTGGAGATGCCGGGGATTGAACCTGGGACCTTCTGCATGCCAAGCAGAGGCTCTGCCACTGAGCCAGGGTCTCAGGTCAAGGTCTTTCCCATCACCTCCTGCCTGGTCCTTTTAGCTGGAGATGCCGGGGATTGAACCTGGGACCTTCTGCATGCCAAGCAGAGGCTCTGCCACTGAGCCAGGGTCTCAGGTCAAGGTCTTTCCCATCACCTCCTGCCTGGTCCTTTTAACTGGAGATGCTGGGGATTGAACCTGGGACCTTCTGCATGCCAAGCAGAGGCTCTGCCACTGAGCCAGGGTCTCAGGTCAAGGTCTTTCCCATCCCCTCCTGCCTGGTCCTTTTAACTGGAGATGCTGGGGATCGAACCTGGGACCTCCTGAATGTTTAGACTCATGCATGCCAAAAATTGCAAGCCTCAGTTCCAGGAGAATAGTCACCTGAGGAAGAATTGTTATCGCAACACGCAAATTTCGCCTAGAGGACATGTTGCACTTCACATTGCTGCATGAGACAAGATATTTCTGTATTGCAGCCTTTTTTCAAACTTGGCATTTTGGACTCTCAAGATGGACTTTCTTATGATGGACTTGTTATCAATTGTTTATGTGCAATATATTGTGCTCACAGCAATATTTTGCATGATTATGTTACATTAGAGAATAACCACGCAGAAAAGTTTTGGTGGTTATAGGTCTTGTATTTATTATAGCATGGTATCCTCCATGTGGTACCTGGATAGCACCTGATTTCTATGGTACATGTTTGTTTCCTTCTCCTACTGGTGCCAAAAAAATATTTTCCTCAACTTTCCCTATGCTGGTCTTACGAGGACTGTTATTCCCACCTTTTTTTTAAAAGTCTCCTTCTAGGCTAGTAGTACTGTATTTCTAGGCCAGTAGTGTTGAGAGGTGATAGGATCACCATCTTCAAGTCCTTGAAGGGCTGTCCTACAGAGGATGGTGTGGAATTGTTTTCTGTGGCCCCAGAAGGTAGGACCAGAACCAATGGGTTGAAATTAAATCAAAAGAGTTTCTGGCTCAACATTAGGAAGAACTTCCTGATCGTTAGAGCAATTCCTCAGTGGAACAGGCTTCCTCCTCGTTAGGTGGTGGGCTCTCCTTCCTTGGAGGTTTTTCAACAGAGGCTAGGTGGCCATCTGACAGCAATGAAGATCCTGTGAATTTAGGGGGAGGTGTTTGTGAGTTTCCTGCATTGTGCAGGGGGTTGGACTAGATGACCCTGGAGGTCCCTTCCAACTCTAGGATTCTATGACAGGGGAAGGCTTCTATACCCTGCTTGTTGGCCTTCCAGAAGAACTGGTTGGCCACTGTGTGAGTCAGGAAGCTGGACCCTCATTGTCTGATCCAGGTTTTAGAGAAGCTGCAGAGAGCCAAGGGAAAAGCGAGAGAGGCAATGGGGAACACAGCGCATGTGCAGAAAGGAGGAAGGGACGGGGCATTTAAGAACATGTCAGTGCTAAAGGACCACCTCTCCCCCCCCCCCCCCCCCCCGCCCAGCCGGGAGTGGCTGCAACTCACTTGACCCCAAACTTCAGAGCCTGGAGGGCCAGGCTCTCGCAGAATCCTTCCACAGCGAATTTGGAGGCGCAGTAGAAGTCGTTGAAGAAGAGGCCTGCAGGAAAAAAGGGCGTTGATGGAGAATCAACAACGGGGATGCTTTGCCCTTGCAAAGTTCAGAAGCCAGCTTGTAACAATGCTGTGCAGAATCTCAGAAGGCAGAGAAAAGCTGCTGGAATAAAACTCCACACAGCCCTTTCCCCCCACCCCGGAACACGCAGCGGTATGATGGCATTGCTGGAGGGTGGCGTTCATTCGCAGCAGACTTGCAGCGACAACCGACGGGTTTCAAGACAAGAGGCGTTCAGAGGTGAGTTTTGCCATGGTCTGCCCATGCCCAGCACCAAAGTCCACCCCCCCCACCGCCACCGCCCCCCACCGGCCAAAAGCAAACCAATGCAAGAAAGGAGAGCCCCAGGCAACTGAGGCCTGCAAGCGAGCCAAAGTTCGAGTCTGGCCATAACCTTTTGCACTCTTCCTCAGATACGATGAAATGGAAGTGACCAGTCCATACATATAGGTGCAGGATGAGCAGTGAATTCGAATGCAGCATAGTGAAAATGCAAACAAGACTAACACGCTTGGTTTGTATGGTTCCCAGGGGTCGTTTTGTAGAGAAATAGGTGGTGGAGCTCATTAGCATAGCTCATTAGCATATGCAGCCACCCCCCACCAGTCAAAAGCAACCCGACACAAGGAAGGAGAGCCCTGGGTGAGCGAGGCCTGCTTGGGCTGGCTAGTTGATCCAGCCAGCCCAAGCAGGCCTCGCTCACCCGGGGCTCTCCTTGGACACCTCCACCCCCCCAAGTCAAAAGGCCAGCAAGCCACCCGTCACCCAAAATCACATAAGAAGTGGAGAAAGGGTGGTGTGGGCTTCTTCAGGGGTTAATGAGGGCTGTTGGGGGCGTGGCAAAGCCCCTGGTGGCTGGTAGGCTGTCCGCTCTCATCATCCAGGGATTGTTATGCAGCTGCACCCGCTATTCAATGGCCAGCCAGCCAGCCAGCCACCAGGGGCTTTGCCATGCCCCCAACAGCCCTCATTAACCCCTGAAGAAGCCCACACCACCCTTTCTCCACTTCTTATGTGATTTTGGGTGATGGGTGGCTTGCTGGCCTTTTGACTGGGGGGGGGGGGGGTGGCCAAGGAGAGCCCCAGGTGAGTGAGGCCTGCTTGGGCTGGCTGGATCAACTAGCCAGCCAAAGGAAGAGGGGGAACCCTCAGAAAGGTTCAGGAGCTGCATTCCTGCTGAATCTGAGGTCTGCCCCCCCCCCGTCTGCTCACCTTGGAGCCCCAAGACGCTGCTCATCACCACAATGTGGCCCTCACGTCGCCGCTTCATGTCGGGGTAGATCTCACGAATCAGGCGCACCGCTCCGAAGAAATTGGTGTCGAAGAGGCGCTGGACGGCAGCCATGCTGTGACTCTCCACTGGGCCGATCATGCCCACGCCGGCATTGCTCACTGCAAAGGAAGGTGGGGACTGGTTGCAGCCGCTTGTCAAAAAGGTCTTTTCCGTCAGCACCGAGGCAGAGAGGAGAGGCTGACTTCTGCAGCTCAGCTCAGCTCAGCACACACACACACACACACAACACCCATGTCCTATTGCATCAGGTATAAATGGGGAACAAGCACGCTTGCTCCGTCCTTTGCAATTCTGGGCTTGCCTCAAAAAAGGGCAATCTGCCACACCAAAGGATCAGTCTGCGGAACAAAACTGGCAGGCTCGGAAGTTTCCAAATGCATAGAGATTTGCGGTCTGCTTACAGTGCAGCTTTCACTCGGCGGCTGGAGGAAAACCGGAAATAAGATAATCCTCAGCGCACGGTCAGCCTGACCCACCACTAACAGAGCAAACAATGGCAACACAGTATAAACAGAAATCTTAAAAAAAAAAGGAGTCAGTTTGGTGTAGTGGTTAAGTGCGCGGACTTAACCACGGGGAGAACGGAGTTTGATTCCCCAGTCCTCCACTTGTACCTGCTGGAATGGCCTTGGGTCAGCCAGAGCTCTCGCAGGAGTTGTCCTTGAAAGGGCAGCTGCTGAGAGAGCCCTCTCCAGCCCCACCCACCTCACAGGGTGTCTGTTGTGGGGGAGGAAGGGAAAGGAGATTGTGAGCCGCTCTGAGACCCTGTCCTTGCAAGGGCAGCTGCTGGGAGAGCCCCCTCAGCCCCACCCACCTCACAGGGTGTCTGTTGTTGGGGAGGAAGATAAAGGAGATTGTGAGCCGCTCTGAGACTCTTCGGAGTGGAGGGCGGGATATAAATCCAATATCATCTTCTTCTTCTTCTTCTCTCAGCCCCACTCACCTCACAGGGTGTCTGTTGTGGGGGAGGAAGGGAAAGGAGATTGTGAGCCGCTCTGAGACTCTTCGGAGTGGAGGGCGGGATATAAATCCAATATCATCTTCTTCTACTCAGAAGCAAATTTCAAGTCCTTCCACTAATGTCGGCTTCCGAAGGAGAAAATCTTGCCTTCACGCTATCAATTGAAATATACAATACAGGCGTTTGTGAGAAGCCGGTCTGAGGGCCTTTGTCAGTTGGCTTGTGAAGAAGCTGCAAATGCAGTGGAATGCGATTTAAGCCAGTGATTGCGTGAAGGCAAGATTTTCTCCTTCGGAAGCCGACATCAGTGGAAGGACTCCGTTCAAATTCACTTCTGAGTAGTAGTACTCCTTATAGACGTTTTGGAATTTTCCGGAGTCATCCTTGGGAACTGCGTTTTTGTTTGGGCCTTTATACTCTCTCTGTGATTTATGTCTTTGGAAAAAGGCCAACGCCATGCTGGGAATTATTAGGAAGGGAATGGAAAACAAATCAGCCAGTATCATAATGCCCCTGTATAAATCGATGGTGCGGTCTCATTTGGAATACTGCGTACAATTCTGGTCACCGTGCCTCAAAAAGGATATTATAGCATTGGAGAAAGTCCAGAAAAGGGCAACTAGAATGATTAAAGGTTTGGAACAATTTCCCTATGAAGAAAGGTTAAAACGCTTGGGGCTCTTTAGCTTGGAGAAACGTCGACTGCGGGGTGACATGATAGAGGTTTACAAGATTATGCATGGGATGGAGAAAGTAGAGAAAGAAGTCCTTTTCTCCCTTTCTCACAATACAAAAACTCGAGGGCATTCAATGAAATTGCTGAGCAGGCAGATTAAAACGGATAAAAGGAAGTCCTTCTTCACCCAAAGAGTGATTAACATGTGGAATTCACTGCCACAGGAGGTGGTGGCGGCTACAAGCATAGGCAGTTTTAAGAGGGGATTGGATAAAAATATGGAGCAGAGGTCCATCAGTGGCTATTAGCCACAGTGTGTGTGTGTGTGTATATATATATAGATTGGCCACATGGCTTCTCTTATGTTCTAATGAATTTTGGATGCTTTTGCACAATGTAAGATATAGATTTTTGTAAATTTGTCAAACAGTGTCATGTATTTCTGACAGTTGTTTTTTAGATTTCTGACCCACCACCAAGGCTGCAAGAATTTAGCCTGACTGTGGGAACTTTATCTACTTCCAACTACTTTGCCCCTTCCAACTCTGTGATTCTATTAAGCAGCAGCTGGACAAACACTTGGGAAGGATACTGTAGGCTAGGGGTGGCCAAACTGTGGCTCTTTCAAACATATTCTGTAGCTCTCATTGGAGAAGGCATTTCGCTCTTTAAATCACTTCTCCAAGCCAAGGCTGTCAGGAGCCCTGAGGAGAGGGAGCTGGAAGAGTTAACAAACCAGGAAGAGCCGACAGCTTGCCCATCAATCACAGCTTCCACATTCCAGGCACCCACGCCTGTTGACAATCAGTTTCCTCCAGGTTCTCCCCCTCCCATCTCAAGAATGCACACCCGTCTTCAACAGATGCTGGCAGAGCACAGACGAGCAGCACGCCAAGGTTTCAGATCTATTAGCCCTGAATACAAGGATAACTACGGCCACCCAAAGAGCCAGCTGATTTAGGCTCCCATATGACTCACGCCCGGGACTTGGCGACCTTGTGGAGTTAACAAGTCGATTCTCTGGCTTGCATCCATGCTCCTTCCTGATTCCAGATCCTGACCGGTTTGAATTCCTTGGCACCCTGATCCTTTGGCTCTGGACACTGACCTCTCCTTCTGGTTTGCAAGTTTGCTGTGGTGACTCGGATCCTGACTGACTCCTTAAACTTTGACTTCGGACCAGTTTTAGACTCCCTCCTGCCTGTGCCCTGAGACATGACTAAGGCAGCCAGCGGCTTGGAGAACGCATCTAAAGTTGCTTTCTTTCCAACTCTCCCTCCCTTCTCCCTCCCTCTTATATTTGCTTTCTTTCCACCTTTCTTTCCATTTTTTCTCCCTCACTCCCTTGTGGCTCTCAAACATCTTGACGTTCATGTCTTTCAGCTCTCAAACATCTGATGTTTATTCTGTGTGGCTCTTATGTGAAGCAAGATTCGCCACCCTTGCGCTAGGCTGATCCTGCATTGGGCAGGGGGTTGGACTAGAAGGCCTCTATGACTCCTTCCAACTCGGTGATCCTATGATTCTACTTCCTTCCCAAAGTGGCCAATATTGTTCTCCTCTCTTTCATTTTATCTTCACCACAACAGCCCTGTGAGGTAGGCCAGGCTGCGCTGTGTGACTGGCCCAAGATCACCTAGTGAGCTTCCATGACAGAGAGCAGGGATTTGAACTAGAGACTCCTGGATCCTAGTCTAACACTCATAGAATGATAGAATCCTAGAGTTGGAAGGGACCCCCAAGGTCATCTAATCCAACCCCCTGCACAATGCAGGAAACTCACAAACACCCCCTCCTAAATTCACAGGATCTTCATTGCCGTCAGATGGCCATCTAGCCTCTGTTGAAAAACCTCCAAGGAAGGAGAGCCCACCACCTCCCGAGGAGGAAGCCTGTTCCACTGAGGAACCGCTCTAATGGTCAGGAAGTTCTTCCTCATGTTGAGCTGGAAACTATTTTTTGATTTAATTTCAATTCATTGGTTCTGGTCCGACCTTCTGGGGCCACAGAAAACAATTCCACACCATCCTCAGGGGTGGCCAACGGTAGCTCTCCAGATGTTTTTTGCCTACAACTCCTATCAGCCCCAGCCAGCATGGCCAATGCTGGTGTTTGTTGTGGGGGAGTGTTTGTTGTGGGGGAGGAAGGGACAGTGATTGTAAGAGAGCCAGTTTGGTGCAGGGGTTAAGTGTACGGACTCTTATCTGGGAGTACCGGGTTTGATTCCCCACTCCTCCACTTGCAGCTGCTGGAATGGCCTTGGGTCAGCCATAGCTCTCTTATCTGGGAGAACCGGGTTTGATTCCCCCCTCCTCCACTTGCAGCTGCTGGAATGGCCTTGGGTCAGCCATAGCTCTGGCAGAGGTTGTCCTTGAAAGGGCAGCTGCTGTGAGAGCCCTCTCCAGCCCCACCCACCTCACAGGGTGTCTGTTGTTGGGGGAGGAAGGGAAAGGAGATTGAACATATGAAGCTGCCTTATACTGAATCAGACCCTTGGTCCATCAAAGTCAGTATTGTCTACTCAGACTGGCAGCGGCTCTCCAGGGTCTCAAGCTGAGGGTTTTCACACCTATTTGCCTGGACCCTTTTAGTTGGAGATGCTGGGGATTGAACCTGGGACCTTCTGCTTACCAAGCAGATGCTCTACCACTGAGCCACCATCCCTCCCCAATTGTGAGATTGTGAGCCGCTCTTAGTGGAGGGCGGGATATAAATCCAATATCATCATCTTCTTCTTCTACTCCAACCACTACACCACTATAAGCTCTATTGCCAGTATTGGCCACAGTGGCTTCGCCCAGGGGCTGGCAAATACGATTCTGGACTGGTCCCAGCGATGGAATTTTATAGCACAACAGGACTGAGAAGAAAATAAAGTATGCTCATCCACGAACAAAGCGGGTGGATTTCTTGGAACCAGGAATGAAATTCTAGCAGGAGCTCCTTTGCATATTGGGCCACACTCCCCTGATGTAGCCAATCCTCCAAGAGCTTACAAAAAAGAGCCTTGCAAGCTTTTGGAGGATTGGCTACCTCAGGAGGTGTGGCCTAATATGCAAAGGAGCTCCTGCTAGAACTCCACCCCTGCTTGGAACTACGAAACGAGAGGAAAGGCTTCCCTACCGAGCACGTCCACCTTGCGTTGGGGGATGCTCTCCACGCAGCGCCGGATGGACTGCTCACTGCCCACGTCCAGCTCCTTGATTTCCAGCGTCTTGTCCAAGGCAGGCCCGGCTTCCCGCTCCAGGGCTTCTCTCTTCTCCAGATTCCTCATCGTGGCGATAACTGAGGAGAGAAAGGAAAAGCAATTACAGGATGCCTCCCTACTCCAGCCAAGGGGTCACCTTGGGAATACTGAAGGTCAGGGCAACTGGCGGGGTTGACGTCTGTCTAGATAAGACACACAAACGAAGGATTCCAGAACATTCACGGCTCAAGCCAAGGGTTTGTTAATGTTGCTCGGGCACATGTTCGGTTCTATTAAACTGAGTATCTTGACCAGGGTGGGGAAGAGAGGATCTTACCCCTGAGAGATCACAGCCTCAGGGTTTGGGTCCATCGTCTTGATCCAGAAGGGCTCTTCTTATGAAGGCTTCAGCCTCTCTGCCCTGTTGTTGGCCCTCCAGAGGAACCGGTTGGCCCCTGTGTGAGACAGGAGGCTGGACTAGATGGACCCTCACTGGTCTGACCCAGCAGGGCTCTTCTGTGGTTCTCGTCAGGGAAAGGCAGCCTCTTTACCCCGTTGCTGGCCCTCCAGAGGAACTGGTTGGCCTCTGTGTGAGACAGGAGGCTGGACTAGATGGACCCTCCCTGGTCTGATCCAGCAGGGCTCTTCTGATGTTATTCTCAGGGGAAGGCCTCAGCCTCTCTGTCCTGTTGTTGGCCCTCCAGAGGAACTGGGTGGCCCCTGTGTGAGACAGGAGGCTGGACTAGATGGACCCTCCCTGGTCTGATCCAGCAGGGCTCTTCTGATGTGCTTCTCAGGGGAAGGCCTCGGCCTCTCTGCCCTGTTGTTGGCCCTCCAGAGGAACTGCCTGGCCCCTGTGTGAGACAGGAGGCTGGACTAGATGGACCCTCACAGGCCTGACCCAGCAGGGCTCTTCTGATTTTCTCTCCAGGGGAAGGCCTCGGCCTCTCTGCCCTGTTGTTGGCCCTCCAGAGGAACTGGCTGGCCTCTGTGTGAGACAGGAGGCTGGATTAGATGGGCTCTGACTCATCTGATCCAACAGAGCTCTCCTAACCTTCTTTTGAATGTGTTCATTATAGCTGCCTCTGTGCCTCATCTTCCCATCAGAAAGGCTGGATACAAGGGCCCAACACAATGGGAGACTCAGGAACGAAGCCTGGGGCTTGTTCTGCTTCTCACAAGACCCCCCCACTCCCCACCCCCTCCTCTGGCTCTGCGCTCCCCTTCTTCACCTCGGAAGCGCTTCAGCTCATCTCTGGCCAGGCGCACGGCCAGTGCTTGCCCGATGCCAGATGAGCAGCCAGTCAGCAGCACGTTCCGGACGGCCATCCTGCACCTGGGGAAGGGAAGGGAAAAGGAAAGTGAGAGGTGGTCCCCAGGAAGAACTGGGCTGGACATTCGACAGAGAGCCGCTTTGAAGTAGGATGAACCCAACCCCCCACCCCACCGCCACCATGAATTCAGGAGGAAGCCCAGGAAAGTCTCTCTCTCCCTCTTTCTGTCTCTGTCTCTCTCCCTCTCTGTGTCTCTCCCTCTTTCTGTCTCTCTCTCTGTGTCTCTTTCCCTCTTTCTGTCTCTCTGTGTGTGTCTCTCCCTCTTTCTGTCTCTCTCTCTGTCTCTCTCTCCCTCTTTCTGTCTCTCTCTCTGTCTCTCTCTCCCTCTTTCTGTCTCTCTCTTTCTGTGTCTGTCTCTCTCCCTCTCTGTCTCTCTCTCCCTCTTTCTGTCTCTCTCTTTCTGTGTCTGTCTCTCTCTCTTTCTCTCTGTGTGTGTGTTGTTCTTAAAGGTGCAATTGACCTATTTTGTTCTACTACTTCAGACCAACACGGCTATTTGGATCTGTGTGTCTCTGTCTGTCTTTCTCCCTCTGTCTCTGTGTCTCTCTCTCCCCCTCTGTGTGTGTGTGTCTCTCTCTCCCTCTCTGTGTCTCTGTCTCTTTCTCTCCGTTCATTCTCTTTTTTAAATTAAAGTTAAAACCCCCCCCGATATACAAGGGCAGTCAAATATTCACAAAAACTTAACCCTTTAAATTCCCCCTCTCCCCCCATACAAAAACACAACTATATCATTATCCTAGGACAGATTCAGACAGGCAAAGTTCAAGAAGTAGATACAATATGATCAACATAAAAAGCTGCAAAATAAACTCCCTACCTAGAAAATACCTAATGACACATTCGAAAGAGGCTCCGCTGACAGAAAGGGTGGAATGCCCAGGAGGAAATACTCCCCAGAAAAGGAGGGGGAAAGGAAAAGGGGGGAAACAAAGAAACACACAAACAAAAATATACACAATAAAGACAAAATGCAATAGTAAAGGAGTGTCACTGGTTTTAGAAAAATATCAGACGATAAAATTTGTTTTTTTTGGCAAAATGTCAAGGTCAGAGAGGTATTTGGCCCCAGAAGGTAGGACCAGAACAAATGGGTTGAAATTAAATCAAAAGAGTTTCCGGCTCAAAATGAGGAAGAACTTCCTGACCGCTAGAGCGGTTCCTCAGTGGAACAGGCTTCCTCCTTGGGAGGTGGTGGGCTCTCCTTCCTTGGAGGTTTTTCAACAGAGGCTAGATGGCCATCTGACAGTGATGAAGATCCTGTGCTGAGGGGTCTGGAGACCAAGTCCTATGAGGAAAGGTTGAAGGAGCTGGAAGGAGCTGGGGATGTTTAGCCCGGAGAGGAGGCAGCTGAGAGGTGATAGGATCACCATTTCAAGTCCTTGAAGGGCTGTCATCTAGAGGATGGGGTGGAATTGTTTTCTGTGGCCCCAGAAGGTAGGACCAGAACCAATGGGTTGAAATTAAATCAAGAGAGTTTCCAGCTCAATATTAGGAAGAACTTCCTGACCGTGAGAGCGGTTCCTCAGTGGAACAGGCTTCCTCCTCGGGAGGTGGTGGGCTCTCCTTCCTTGGAGGTTTTTAAACAGAGGCTAGATGGCCATCTGACAGCAATGAGGATCCTGTGAATTTAGGGGGAGGGATTTGTGAGTTTAGAGCAGTTCCTCAGTGGAACAGGCTTCCTCCTCGGGAGGTGGTGGGCTCTCCTTCCTTGGAGGTTTTTAAACAGAGGCTAGATGGCCACCTGACAGCAATGAAGATCCTGTGAATTTAGGGGGAGGTGTCTGTGAGTTTCCTGCATCGTGCAGGGGGTTGGACTAGATGACCCTAGAGGTCCCTTCCAACTCTAGGATTCTCTGTAACAATAGGAAACCATAGTTTCACTCTCTCTCTCTCCGGCAATCTGCAACTCGGAGGAGAATAATACTGAAGAACATACGGGAAGCATTTTTAAGTGCTAAACAAGCACACACAATGTGTTGATGTTATGAAAAACAACATCAGGAGGGTTTGGCTTGGAAATTTTCCCACGTAGCCGGAAGAGATAGCTGATTTTACCTTCCAGGGCAGCAAGAACAAGGAATAAAAAGCAGGGAATAAAAGAACCCTCACGCAGATGGAACCCGGGTGACAAAGATGCCACAGAAATAGCACCCAGAACAGACATCTGTGACAAGGAGTCAGCTGCCTTTTGCATCAATTTCAACAGAGGCGAGAAGATGTAAAACATGGTCACAGATGGGCGTCCTGCGTTCTATGCTGCTGCTGATGGCCCCTCATAAATAAATATATAAAACACCTTGCAAAGAGAGGTAGAAAAAAATGCATATTGCATTGCAGAGAACAAAGCGCATCAGTAATCTTCATTTCCACTGCAGTCCTCTAATTACTAACTATATATTCTGGGCACCTTGACCCTGATGGCCCAGGTATGAGGTTTTGTCCAGAATCTATCACCAGACTTCTTGAGTAAATGCAAACGAGGCTTTTTAATGAAGAATCAGGCTCGTAGCATGCATACGGCAAGACTACTGTCTTGCCAGACTGATCATATTCGAAAGCTACAGTCCAGATACAGGTTACAGGCTAACAGCCTTTCTCCCACCGGAAAGTCTTTGAATCATTTCCCAGGCCCCGGTGTTGCTTTGCTCCCAGGTCACATTCCAGCTCTGCAGACAGCTTCCGTTGGTAGGTACCTCTCTTCTGTTACCAGGGAGACAAGATGAGGTCTTCCCTTCCCATAATGATTACTGTGGTTCCATACTATTCTATATTACATCATTGAAGATATTGGATTTATATCCCACCCTATACTCCAGGGGTGGCCTACGGTAGCTCTCCAGATGTTTCTTGCCAACAACTCCCATCAGCCCCAGCCATTGGCCATGCTGGCTGAGGCTGATGGGAGTTGTAGGCAAAAAAACATCTGGAGAGCTACCGTTGGCCACCTCTGCTATACTCTGAATCTCAGAGGGGTCACAATCTCCTTTACCACCACCCCCAACAGACACCCTGTGAGGTGGGTGGGACTGAGAGACAACCCCTACGAGAGCTATGGCTGACCCAAGGCCATTCCAGCAGCTGCAAGTGGAGGAGTGGGGAATCAAGCCCGATTCTCCCAGATAAGAGAGCTATGGCTGACCCAAGGCCATTCCAGCAGCTGCAAGTGGAGGAGTGGGGAATCAAACCCAGTTCTCCCAGATAAGAGTTCGCACACTTAACCACTACACCAAACTGGCTCTATAAAGAACTATAATGAACATATATAAAGGTTAACAAATATTGATATTAAAATCCATGGACTAATATAGTCATGAATATATGTGGATATGTAAATATGTGTCTAAGAGCCCCGTGGCACAGAGTGGTAAAGCTGCAGTACTGCAGTCGGAGCCCTCTGCTCATGACCTGAGTTCGATCCCAGCGGAAGCTGGTTCAGGTAGCCGGCTTGAGGTTGACTCAGCCTTCCATCCTTCCGAGGTGGTTAAAATGAGTACCCAGCTTGCTGGGGGGAAAGTGTAGAGCAGGGGTGGCCAACAGTAGCTCTCCAGATGTTTTTTGCCTACAATTCCCATCAGCTCCAGCCATTGGTCATGCTGGCTGGGGCTGATGGGAGTTGTAGGCAAAAAACATCTGGAGAACTACCGTTGGCCACCCCTGGTGTAGAGGACTGGGGAAGGCAAGGGCAAACCAGCCCGTAAAAAGTCTGCTGTGAAAACGTTGTGAAAGCAACGTCACTCCAGAGTCGGAAATGACTGGTGCTTGCACAGGGGGCTACCTTTACTTTAAGAGACCTGTGGTGCAGAGTGTTAAAGCTGCAGTACTGCAGTCCTAAACTCTGCTCACAACCTGAGTTCAATCCCAGCAGAAGCTGTGTTCAGGTCGCCAGCTCGAGGTTGTCTCAGCCTTCCATCCTTCCGAGGTCAGTCAAATGAGTCCCCAGCTTGCTGGGGCGAAAGTGTAGAGGACTGAGGAAGGCAAGGGCAAACCATCCCGTAAAAAGTCTGCCATGAAAACATTGTGAAAGCAACGTCACTCCAGAGTCGAAAACGACTGGTGCTTGCACAGGCGACTACCTTGACCTTTTTAAATACGTGTGTACATATATATGCTTTGGATAGCAAAGACAATACTAGCAAGAAAACCAACAGATTGTTTCTGAGCCACAAATCTAAAAACTAACCCTTGTCAGGGATTCATACCCGAGACCAGGCTGGCTCGGTCTTCTTGGATCTCAGAAGCTAAGCAGGTTGGGCCCTGGTTAGTACTTGGGTTGGAGACCACCAGGGAAGCCCAAGGTTGTTACGCAGAGGCAGGCGAGGGCAAACCATCTCTGAAGTTCTCCGGCCTCGAAAACGCTACTGGGTTGCTATAAGTCAACTGTAACTTGACGGCACTTTCTACCACCACAATCACCGCGTGTTTCGGCCAGAGGCAGACTTCAGAGCCCCACAAAGCCCTTTCGGCTTGGTCAATTTTCACCAATTTGGCCCTGCGAAGCCAAGCTGTGATGTGGTCTCCACTGCAGCTCAAGTAAGTACCGGCTGGGAGCATCACAAAGCAGGGATGACTTTTGGAAACTGTGGAGGCTGCTACCAACTTGTTCATCCTCCCCCAATTTAGATTCTAGCATTAATGAAGAATAACTGCACCAAAATCTATCGAATCGAACAGCAGACGCAGCCTCCTCTCGCATAGCACTGTTTATTTACCAGGGTACCATCTAAAGATACTGTCTACCCTAGGCGTGGCCAAACAGAGAATGAACGTCACATAGAATAAACATCAGACTTTTGAGAGAAGGAAGGAAGGACATCAGAGAGAGAAGCCACATTGGATCAGGCCAATGACCCCTCCAGTCCAGCACTCTGTGTCACACAGTGGCCAAAAAACCCCAGGTGCCCTCAGGAGGTCCACCAGTGGGGCCAGGACACTAGAAGCCCTCCCACTATGCCCCCCAGCACCAAGAATATAGAGCATCACTGCCCCAGACATAAGAACATAAGAGAAGCCATGTTGGATCAGGCCAATGGCCCATCCAGTCCAACACTCTGTGTCACACAGTGGCAAAACCCCCCGGTGCCCTCAGGACGTCCACCAGTGGGGCCAGGACACCAGAAGCCCTCCCACTATGCCCCCATTCACCAAGAATATAGAGCATCACTGCCCCAGACACAAGAACATAAGAGAAGTCATGTTGGATCAGGCCAATGACCCCTCCAGTCCAACACTCTGTGTCACACAGTGGCCAAAAAACCCCAGGTGCCCTCAGGAGGTCCACCAGTGGAGCCAGGACACTAGAAGCCCTCCCACTATGCCCCCCAGCACCAAGAATATAGAGCATCACTGCCCCAGACATAAGAACATAAGAGAAGCCATGTTGAATCAGGCCAATGGCCCATCCAGTCCAACATTCTGTGCCACACAGTGGCCAAAACTCCCAGGTGCCATCAGGAGGTCCACCAGTGGGGCCAGGACACCTGAAGCCCTCCCACTGTTGCCCCCCCCAAGCACCAAGAATACAGAGCATCACTTGTTCCAGACAGAGAGTTCCACCTATAACTTGCAGCTAACGGCCACTGATCTTTCTCCAGATGTTTATCCAATCATGAGAGTCTAAATCAGGGGTGGCCAAACTTGCTTAACATAAGAGCCACACAGAAAAAACAGCAGAGGAAGGAAGGAAGGAAGGAAGGAAGGAAGGAAGGAAGGAAGGAAGGAAGGAAGGAAGGAAGGAAGGAAGGAAGGAAGGAAGGAAGGAAGGAAGGAAGGAAGGAAGGAAGGAAGGCAAATAGATGGGGGAGAGGTAGAAAGAAATCAACTTTAACTTTAAATGTATTCTCCAAGTCGCCGACTGTCTTGGTTTGAAGAACTGATTTAAAGAGAGAAATGCCTTCTCCAAGCTGGCTGATGGGGCGGTGGCGACTTTGAGAGCCACACAATATGTGTGAAAGAGCCACATGTGGCTCCCAAGCCACATTTTGGCCACCCCTTGTCTCTCCAATCGGGCATTGGTTGATCCAGCTTCCTTCCATTGACAGCCCTCCATGTATGTGGTTCTTCCCACGGCTTTAGATATGCGGCTATGAGAACCAACAGACCAGGCCTGTATCCTACCCACATGGCACTGCCCAAAAAAAGAGTGACTGTTTCCCCAGCACCTGTTTCCACATTACAACAACTAACAGAAGAAAGGCTGAATCCAGTGGAACCTTTAAGACTAACGAAGTTTAATTCTGGGTATAAGCTTTTGTGTGCAGGCCCACGTCTTCAGATACGTTGAAACAGGCATGAACAAGGAAGTTTATACCCAGAATTAAACTGTGTTGGTCTTAAAAGGTACCATTGGACTTGATTCTGTTGCTTCGGACTCACACAGCTACTCACCTGAATCATTGCTACAAGGAAGAAGAAGAAGAAGACTGCAGATTTATGCCCCGCCCTTCTCTCTGAATCAGAGCCTCAGAGCAGCTTACCATCTGCTATATCTTCTCCCCCCACAATAGACACCCTGTGTGGCAGGAGGGGCTGAGAGGGCTTTCACAGCAGCTGCCCTTTCAAGGACAGAGACTCAGAGCGGCCTACAATCTCCTCCCCCCACAACAGACACCCTGTGCAGTGGGTGGGGCTGAGAGGGCTTTCACAGCAGCTGTCCTTTCAAGGACAGAGACTCAGAGCGGCCCACAATCTCCTTTACCTTCCTCCCCCACAACAGATACCCTGTGAGGTGGGTGGGACTGAGAGGGCTCTCACAGCAGCTGCCCTTTCAAGGACAACCTCTGCCAGAGCTCTGGCTGACCCAAGGCCATTCCAGCAGGTGCAAGTGGAGGAGTGGGGAATCAAACCCGGTTCTTCCAGATAAGAGTCGGCACACTTAACCACTGCACCAAAAGAAGAGAGGTCACTCATGCAACCCACTCCTAAATGTTACGGTCCTAGCGGAACAAGACTGTACCATTCCTCAACACAAGAGGAGCAGTGATACTGACGAAGCAGAGATGAAACAATACCTGAGCTTGCTAGTGGGAAAATACAGAGGTTGAGGCAAGAGAGAGTTCCTTTCAAGGACTCAAGATTCCCCCATAATTCATATCCCTCCTCAAAAAGGCAGAAATTGCTAAAATGGAAGTGACACTGAAATGCACTTCCTAAATGTTCAACAGCAAAGTGCATTGCAAGAATCATGGCTGACCATGATTCGATCCCACATCATATGAACATACAAAGCCGCCTTCCACTGAATCAGACCCCCCTGGGTCCACCAAAGTCAGTCTTGTCTACTCAGACTGGCAGCGTCTCTCCAGGGTCTCCAGTTGAGGCTTTTCACGCCAAGCAGAGGCTCTCCCACTGAGCCACCGTCCCTCCCTGATCCTGCATGCCCGAGGCACAGATTCAGCAGGCAATGCTTTCCCCTGAAATTTTTAATCTTCATGCTTAGGGAAACCTTCACCTGTTTCATTTCTGTGCATCAGATTGCTGCTACAACATAAGAACGTAAGAGAACATAAGAGAAGCCATGTTGGATCAGGCCAACGGCCCATCCAGTCCAACACTCTGTGTCACACAGTGGCAAAAAAACTTTATATATACACACACACTGTGGCTAATAGCCACTGATGGACCTGTGCTCCATATTTTTTATCTAAACCCCTCTTGAAGGTGGCTATGCTTGTGGCCGCCACCACCTCCTGTGGCAGTGAATTCCACATGTTAATCACCCTTTGGGTGATGAAGTACTTCCTTTTATCCGTTTTAACCTGTCTGCTCAGCAATTTCATCGAATGCCCACGAGTTCTTGTATTGTGAGAAAGGGAGAAAAGTACTTCTTTCTCTACTTTCTCCATCCCATGCATTATCTTGTAAACCTCTATCATGTCACCCCGCAGTCGACGTTTCTCCAAGCTAAAGAGTCCCAAGCGTTTCAACCTTTCTTCATAGGGAAAGTGTTCCAGCCCTTTAATCATTTTCGTTGCCCTTTTCTGCACTTTCTCCAATGCTATAATATCCTTTTTGAGGTGCAGCGACCAGAACTGCACACAGTACTCCAAATGAGACCGCACCATCGATTTATACAGGGGCATTATGATACTGGCTGATTTGTTTTCAATTCCCTTCCTAATAATTCCCAGCATGGCGTTGGCCTTTTTTATTGCAGACGCACACTGTCTTGACATTTTCAGTGAGTTATCTACCACGACCCCAAGATCTCTCTCTTGATCAGTCTCTGCCAGTTCACACCCCATCAACTTGTATTTGTAGCTGGGATTCTTGGCCCCAATGTGCATTACTTTGCACTTGGCCACATTGAACCGCATCTGCCACGTTGACGCCCACTCACCCAGCCTCAACAGATCCCTTTGGAGTTCCTCACCATCCTCTCTGGTTCTCACCACCCTGAACAATTTAGTGTCATCCGCAAACTTGGCCACTTCACTGCTCACTCCCAACTCTAAATCATTTATGAATAAGTTAAAGAGCATGGGACCCAGTACTGAGCCCTGCGGCACCCCACTGCTTACCGTCCTCCACTGCGAAGACTGCCCATTTATATTACATTTATATACAACACAGGAAAGAAATCAGAAAAGGGAAGACAATCCCAAGCAATGCAGGTGCAGGTGGGGCTAGACAGGCGTAAGGCTTCTCCCTGGCCACACCTTTCAGCTGCTCATGATGCACGGCTGTCTGGTCCCCTCCTGCGGGCAGCACGCAGCTTAGCTCCCTAAGGCCGAAATCCTGTTGTCTGGGGCTTAGCGGGGAGTATAAATCCCTTTGGACACAATGGAACTTAACCCAGTTCGTAGAAGTCAGGGATTTGCACCCCCCTTCCCCCCCCCCCATACTCCAGGAGGAGATAATCTATTCAAAGGGCGGGAGTCACAACAGGGCAGGCTTGAGAAAGGCACTTCTAGGTCATTGGCACAAATTTCACACTTGGAGTCACCAAGCAGACTGAGCGGCAGTATGGGAGGGTGTCCCCCCTGCACCCCAATTGCAGGTTAAAGTGCAGGGCATCACAGGGTTCCCCGAATCTTCCTGCCCCCCTGGCTCTGCCCAGTCAAGTCAAGGGACCCTCCGTACGACCCAGCCTTGCCAACCTCCAGGCGGGTAGGATTAAAGGTATAAACCTCCGCAAAAACCAACCTCCAACATTTATGCAAAATATTTGTTACTAAGGCTATTATCAGTGAATTTTTTTTTCTAATGGTCAACATCAATCATAGAGTTGGAAGGGACCCCCAAGGTCACCTAGTCCAACCCCTTGCACAGTGCAGGACACTCACAAACCCCTCCCCCTAAATTCACAGGATCCTCATTGCTATCAGATGGCCATCTAGCCTCTGTGGAAAAACCTCCAAGGAAGAAGAGCCCACCACCTCCCGAGGAGGAAGCCTGTTCCACTGAGGAACTGCTCTAAACTCACAAACACCTCCCCCTAAATTCACAGGATCTTCATTGCTGTCAGATGGCCATCCAGCCTCTGTTGAAAAACCTCCAAGGAAGGAGAGCCCATCACCTCCCGAGGAGGAAGCCTGTTCCACTGAGGAACCGCTCTAACGGTCAGGAAGCTCTTCCTAATATTGAGCTGGAAACTCTTTTTGATTTAATTTCAACTCATTGGTTCTGGTCCTACCTTCAGGGGCCACAGAAAACAATTCCACCCCATCCTCTGGATGACAGCCCTTCAAGTCCTTGAAGATGGTGATCCTATCACCTCTCAGCCACCTCCTCTCCAGGCTAAACATGCCCAGCTCCTTCAACCTTTCCTCATAGAACTTGGTCTCCAGACCCATCCCCATCTTTGTCGCCCTCCTCTGGACCAGTTCCAGCTTGTCTAGATTCTCCTTAAAATGTGTTGCCCAAAACTGAACACAATACCCCAGGTGAGGTCTTACCAGAGCAGAGTAAAGCGATACCATCCCATCACGTGATCTGGACACTCTACTTCTGTTGCTACAGCCCAAAATTGCATTTGCCTTTTTAGCCACCGCATCACACTGTTGACTCATGTTCAGCGTATGATCCACTAAGACCCCTAGACTACTGCTAAGACAAGTCTCCCCCATTCTATAACCATGCCTTGGATTTTCCCTACCTAAATGCAGAGCAAATCGTAATGTTGACCATTAGAAAAAAGTTATCACTGATGATAGTAAAAAATATTTTGCATACATTTTGGAGGCTGGCTTTCGCGGAGGATTGTCCCTATAATCCTACTCTATTTTCCGCCTTAGTCTTTTTTGCTTTCACAAAACCTGGGGCCTGAAGGTCGCCTGGAATGAGAACTCGTCTTCTCCAGACCGCAGAGGTCACAGAATCCTAGAGTTGGAAGGGATCCCCAGGGTCATCTAGTCCACCCCCCTGCACAATGCAGGAAACTCACAAACAGCCTCCCCTAAATCCACAGGATCCCCCAATTCAAGGGGTCAGTCCCTTGGAGAAAACCGCATGGACCGGCTGGCGCGGCGACCTCCTTCTCCTTCCCAGATCTCCAGGACCGCCCCAACCCGGAGTTGGCAACCCCGCGTGCCAGCAGCCTCCTCCTGGGCTGAGGGCCGGCCCGGCTCTGGGGAGGGGGCAGCGCGGAGGGCCAGCGGCTCTGCGACCCTCGCCAAGGCGCGCACCTACCTGCTGGGGCCGGAGGAGGACCGCTCGCCCGCCCACACCCTGCTCGCCGCGGCGCCCCCGAACGCAGCTCGCCGGCCCGAGGAGCCGCCCCGCTGGAGGACGCCGGCCTTGTAGTCCCCGCCGCCGGCTCCGCCTTCCCCCCGCAGCCCGGATGCGCACGGCGGCGGCAGCTGCAACGCGGCTTGGGGGGAGGCTGCTCGCCCAGTCCAGCTCCAGAAATAGCTGGGGACTTTGGGGGTGGAGCCAGGAGGCTTTGGGGGTGGAGCCAGGAGACTTTTGGGGGTGGAGCCAGGAGGCTTTGGGGGTGGAGCCAGGAGATGTTGGGGTGGAACCAAGAGGCTTTGGGATGGAGCCAGGAGACTTTGGGGGTGGAGCCAGGAGACGTTGGGGTGGAACCAGGAGATGTTGGGGGTGGAGCCAGGAGACTTTGAGGGTGGAGCCAGGAGCAAGGGTGTGAATTTAGGGGAGGGGTGTTTGTGAGTTTCCTGCATTGTGCAGGGGGTTGGACTAGATGACCCTAGAGGTCCCTTCCAACTCTAGGATTCTATGAGTCTATGATTCTAAGCATAATTGAACTCCAAAGGGAGTTTTGGTCTTCCCCATTGAAAGGGACCACACACCTTTTAAATGCCTTCCCTCCATAGGAAAGAATGAAGGATGGGGGCACCTTGTTTGGGGGCTCATAGAATTGGACCCCCAGTCCAATCTTTTTGAAACCTGGGGGGTATTTTGGGGAGAGGCATTGGATGATATACTGAAAGTTTGGTGCCTCTATCTCGAAAAACAACCCCCCAGAGCTCCAGTTTCCCACAGATCAATTCTCCATTATTTCCTATAGGAAAAAGTCTCCCTAGGGAATAATGAGTTCCCAACAGACATTTCCCTCCCCCCCCTCGCTTTCTGATGACCCTGAAGCGGGGGGAGGGCCTCCAAACCGGGGGATTCCCTGCCCCCAACTGGGGATTGGCAGCCCTGCTGGGAGTGGAACCGAGTAGAACCTCCAGCTCCAGGCGCAGTGGGCTGCTCCTTCGGGGCGCCTCCTGTAGGCATGTGCTGCTTACCTCTGGCAGCAGGTTTGACCAACCTGGAGGTCTCCCGGGACTGCAGGTGATAGCTAGGCTACAGAGAGCAGCTCTACCCGAAATCTCCAGGAATTTCCCGACCTAGAGTTGGCAACCTGGTATCACAGGTCCTTTTTCGTGCTCCCCCTCTTCTCTCCCCCCCCCATGCAGAATTTCATATAGAATTCCCTTCTGTGCAGAATTCAGCCTCTCTCAAAATGAAGGTAAGAAAGACTCAAAAGTTTTAGTTGCTGATTTAGGAAATTCCTGGGGATTTGTGGGTGGGGGGGGTTGGGAAGGGAAAGGACCCCCGAGGGGTATAATGCCGCAGAGTCCACCCAGCAAAGCATCAGTTTTCTCCAGGGGAACCAATCTATGTTGGCTGGCCCTGAGGCCAGTGGTAATTCTAGGACAGGCGGTGGCTCAGTGGTAGAGCATCTGCTTGGTAAGCAGAAGGTCCAGGTTCAGTCCCCAGCATCTCCAACTTAAAAGTGTCCAGGTAAATAAGCGTGAAAAACCTCAGCTGGAGACCCTGGAGAGCCGCTGCCAGTCTGAGGAGACAAGACTGACTTTGATGGAGCCAGGAGGGTCTGATTCAGTAGAAGCAGGCCTCAGATTCAGTGGAGCTCACAGGAGCACAGCTCCTGAACCTTTCTGAGAGTTCCACCTCCTCCTTCTGAGAGTTATACCTCCTTGTCCATTGAATAGTATTGCAGCTGCATAACAATCCCTGGATGAGCTCCACCACCTATTTTTCTACAAAACTACCCCTGAGTAGAAGGCAGCTTCATATAGAATCCTAGAATTGGACGGGACCTCCAGGGTCATCTAGTCCAACTCCCTGCACAAGGCAGGAAACTCACAAACCCCTCCCCCTAAATTCACAGGATCCTCATCGATGTCAGATGCCCATCTAGCCTCTGTTTAAAAGCCTCCAAGGTCTGCCGTGAAAACGTTGTGAAAGCAACGTCAACCCAGAGTCGGAAATGACTGGTGCTTGCACAGGGGACCTTTCCTTTCCTTTCCTTCTTCTGTGGCCTCTTCCAATCTGGTGATTCTTGAATCTAAGGAACTGCAGCCACAAGAAGAAAATTGCGTCAGTGCAGAGGGATGACCCAGACCTATCTGATGTTCTTGCAAGGCGCTCAGGCAGCAAGCAGACCAACCCAGCAATCCCTGGGCACCGCGGAGCCTACCAACACCTTTCCTGGTGCCCACCGGGGTTTTTTTTAGAGTAGGTGTGGCCATGTGTGGTTCTTGCCCAGCAGGGCTTCTGAGTGGCCAATGGAGAGCTGGTTTGCTGTGCAGGGTGTGGGGAGTGAACCAGCGTGCCTGGCGTGATGTGGCCCAGGGGGTCGGACTCAACTGTGCAACTGAATAACCACCACCACCAGTGGGCGTAGAGTTCCCAGCAAAGGGGCGTGAGTGGGCATGGTAATAATACCTGTCAGGTCTGTGATGAAGCAAAGGGGTGAATGTGCAATCACGTGGCAGCCCCCAGGTCCCTTCTTTTGTCAGAGCAAGTTGGGTTGCCAACCTCCAGGTTGGGCCTGACGATCTCCTGGAATTACAACAGACTTCTAGGTGACAGAGATCAGTTCCTCTGGAGAAAACGGCTATTTTGGGGGAAGGACTATAGGGCATTATACCCTCCTCTCCAAATCCCCCAAGCCTGCCATCCCAAGCTCTACCCCCAAACTCTCCAGGAATTTCCCACCCTGGAGTTGGCAACCCTACCAAAAGATGATGGCCTCACTGCTTCCCTCTGTATGAAAAGAGAGGTTTCCCCCACAGTTGCAGTAAAATAATAACAACAACAACAACAAAATTTTATTTATATCTCGCCCTCCCCGCCTAGTCAGGCTCAGGGCGGCTAACAACATATCCATACGATAGTTATACAAAAACTTTAAAATCAGCATTATCTTAAAAACCGTTCTAATTCACATTTAATATAATTAACATAATTTAGCAATAACAGTGGTATTTTTGGCGCTATTCTGTCAGTTAAAGTCACTTAGGCGAATCCATCAGTTCAGCAATCCTTAATCAGCAGTCCGCAAAGGCCAACCTGAAAAGGATGGTCTTGCAGGCCCTGCGGAATTGGTCAAGACTCCGCGGGGCCCGCACCTCTTCCGGGAGCTGGTTCCATAGGCGTGGAGCTGCAACGGAGAAGGCCCGTGCGTGGGTGTTCTGCAATTTCGCCTCCTTTGGCCCAGGGATAGTCAGCTTGTTCTTCCCCGCTGACCTCAGTGCTCTCTGGGGCTCGTATGGGAAAAGACGGTCCCACTCCCTCAGGTAGGCAGGTCCTCGACCATATAGGGCTTTAAAGGTAATAAGCAGCACTTTGTAGCGAACCCGGTATGTAACTGACAGCCAGTGCAGTTCGCACAGCCCTGGCTCAAGGTGCAAGCACCAGTCGTTTCCTGTGCAAGCACCAGTCGTTTCCAACTCTTGGGTGAGGTTGCTTTCACAACGTTTTCATGGCAGATTTTTTACAGGGTGGTTTACCATGGCCTTCCCCAGTCATCTCCACTTCCCCCCCAGCAAGCTGGAGACTCCTTTGACCGACCTCGGAAGGAGGGAAGGCTGAGTCAACCTGGAGCCGGCTACCTGAACCCAGCTTCCGCCGGGATAGAACTCAGGTCGTGAGCAGAGAGCTCGGACTGCAGCACTGCAGCTTGACCACTCTGCGCCACGGGGCTCCTGTCAGTTGCAGGGGCTTTGCTCAAAAGTTCCCTTTCACAGTTGATGAGAAGAGCAGTTGTGCAATGTCTCTCCCCTCTCCTCTCCAGTTGTAAACCGAGCGGGCCATTGGGCTATCGCTGGTCATGCTGCCAAGTATCATTTATCAGGATGCCAGTGAGCAATGACCTTGGACTTTTGCCAGCTTTAGAAATACTGCTGCTGGCATCGGGAGGGCCAGAAAAGCAAGGTTAATGCTTTCCCGTCTGTGACCCAGTTCCAGGAAAGCTGGAGATTTGGGGCTGGAGGCTGGGAAGAGCAGGTTGGGGAGGGAAGGGAACCAAACTGATTCTATAGAGTCCACCCTCCAAAGCTGCTGTTTTATCCAGGGCAGCTGTAGACTGGAGAGCAGCTGTGATTCCAAGGGATTTATATCCCACCCTCCACTCCGAAGAGTCTCAGAGCAGCTCACAATCTCCTTTCCCTTCCTCCCCCACAACAGACACCCTGTGAGGTGGGTGGGGCTGAGAGAGCTCTCCCAGAAGCTGCCCTTTCAAGGACAACCTCTGCCAGAGCCATGGCTGACCCAAGGCCATTCCAGCAGCTGCAAGTGGAGGAGTGAGGAATCAAACCCGGTTCTTCCAGATAAGAGTCCACACACTTAACCACTACACCAAACTGACTCTCGAGAAGAAGATATTGGATTTATATCCCACCCTCCGCTCTGAATCTCAGAATCTCAGAGCGGCTCACAATTTCCTTTACCTTCCTGCTTCCTCCCCCACAATAGACACCCTGTGAGGTAGGTGGGGTTAAGAGAGCTCTCTCAGAAGCTGCCCTATCAAGGACAACTCTGCGAGAGCTATGGCTAACCCAAGGCCATTCCAGCAGCTGCAAATGGAGGAGTGGGGAATCAAACCTGGTTCTCCCAGATAAGAGTCCATCACTTAACCACTACACCAAACTGTCCTTAAAAACCTGGTACAATAAACTCTGGAATGTATATGTTGTAGCAAAACTTAATGTCAAATTGAAACCATTAAAGTACTCTAACTATCATTTTGATATAGTGACTGTCTGGTTTCCAATTTTAGAATTCCTACAAGAAAGATCTGAGACACCTACTGTTATAGAAGCTTTTCATTTATGGTAAATGGGATTTATTTACTTGTAACAATAAGTTGTATAAGAGCCCCATGGCACAGAGTGGTAAAGCTGCAGTACTGCAGTCGGAGCCCTTTGCTCACGACCTGAGTTTGATCCCAGGGGAAGCTGGTCCAGGTAGCCGGCTCAAGGTTGACTCAGCCTTCCATCCTTCCGAGGTCGGTCAAATGAGTCCCCAGCTTGCTGGGGGGAAAGTGTAGAGGACTGGGGAAGGCAATGGCAAACCACCCCGTAAAAAGTCTGCTGTGAAAACGTTGTGAAAGCAGCGTCACCCCAGAGTTGGAAACGACTGGTGCTTGCACAGGGGACTACCTTGAACTTTTTTTTAACAATAAGTTTGACAGCAGTGACATGGAAAAGTATTTGTTTATTAATACTGTTAAATAATACATAAGTTTGTATTGTTACATGGAGAGCCAACTTGGTGTAGTGGTGAAGTGTGCGGACTCTTATCTGGGAGAACCGGGTTTGATTCCCCACTCCTCCACTTGCACCTGCTGGCATGGCCTTGGGTCAGCCAGACTCTCTTATCTGGGAGAACCGGGTTTGATTCCCCACTCCTCCACTTGCACCTCCTGGCATGGCCCTTGGGTCAGCCAAAGCTCTCTTATCTGGGAGAACCGGGTTTGATTCCCCACTCCTCCACTTGCAGCTGCTGGAATGGCCTTGGATCAGTTATAGCTCTGGCAGAGGTTGTCCTTGAAAGAGCAGCTGCTGTGAGAGCCCTCTCAGCCCCACCCACCTCACAGGGTGTCTGTCTCCTGAGAGCCAGCTTGGTGTAGTTGTGAAGTGTGCAGACTCTTATCTGGGAGAACCGGGTTTGATTCCCCACTCCTCCACTTGCACCTGCTGGAATGGCCTTGGGTTAGCTGTAGCTCTCACAGAGTTGTCCTTGGAAGGGCAGCTGCTGTGAGAGCCCTCTCCAGCCCCACCCACCTCACGGGGTGCCTGTTGTGGGGGAGGAAGGGAAAGGAGATTGTGAGCCGCTCTGAGACTCTTCGGAGTGGAGGGCGGGATATAAATCCAATATCTTCATCTACCTCACAGGGTGTCTGTTGTTGGGGAGGAAGGGAAAGGAGATTGTGGGCTGCTCTGAGACTCTTCGGAGTGGAGGGCGGGATATAAATCCAATATCTTCATCTACCTCACAGGGGGTCTGTTGTGGGGAAGGAAGGTAAAGGAGATTGTGAGCCGCTCTGAGACTCTTCGGAGTGGAGGGCGGGATATACATCCAATATCTTCATCTACCTCACAGGGTGTCTGTTGTGGGGGAGGAAGGGAAAGGAGATTGTGAGCCTCTCTGAGACTCTTCGGAGTGGAGGGCGGGATATAAATCCAATATCATCTTCTTTTTCCTTCCTTGCGGCTTTGAAACATCTGACGTTCATGTCTTGAGGCTCTCAAAGCATCTGATGTTTATTCTCGTGGCTCTTATGCTGAGCAAATTTGGCCACCCCTGGATTAGTCCCTTGTCCTGGCACTGGTATACTTTACGAGCTTTCAGGGCAGCTGGCTGGCCTGCAACCAATGAATAGAGTTGCTGGATCCAATTCAAGAAATATTTGGGGACTTTGGGGGTGGAGCCAGGAGACATTGGGGGTGGAGTCAGGAGCAAGGTTGGGACAAGCGTGATGGAACTCACATTTAAAGAGACTGGACATCTTTTCAATGTCTTCCCTCCATTGGAAAGAATGAAGGATAGGGGCACCTACTTTTGGGGCTCAAATATAGGACTCCCTGGTCCAATCTTTTTGAAACTTGGAGGATGTTTTGAGGAGAAGCACCGGATGCTATGCTGAAAATGTGGTGCCTCTACTTCACAAAACAGCCCCCCCCCCAGGGCTCAAGATACCTGTGGATCAATTCTCCATTATACCCTATGGGAATCGGTCTCCATGGGGAATAGTGGGATGCCCAGCAGACATCTCTCCACCCCCCACTTTCTGATGACCTTGAAGTGGGGGGAGCACCTCCAAATCGGGGGATCTCCTGCCCAGGGCCGGTGCTCGGCTTTCTGGCACACCCCCCCCCCCCCATTATTAAAAAATATAGGGAAACTGAAGAGCGCCTACTTTTCACATTTTTAATTTTCTGATTTTAATTTTTTTTTTTAAAAAATATGATGTTATAAAAAAAATGTGTGTGAGAAGAAGTGCTTGGCGGCCATGTTGTGAAGGAGGGTGGCAGGACAGGATGAGGCGGGAGGCCAAGTCATACATCGGGGGGTGGGGTGCAGAGGGAAGGTGGCTTGGCTTTGTTGAGGGCAGCTGGGTGATGGGAGAGGACAAGGGGACAGCGGTCAGGAGCCAGAGTCAGGCGTCAGGGAGGGGGCACCCAATGGTGCCCCCTAGGGCAGATGGCGCCCTAGACGACTGCCTACTTTGCCTACTCCCACGTAACGGCCCTGCCCCTTGCCCCCACCTGGGGATTGGCAACCCTACCAATGAACCACCAATGGAAGGTGCTCAGTTTTCTCTGCGTTCTTCTTCTTCCAACTAGTCCCTTTTGACCCCCCACTTCGGGGTTATCAGAAAGCGGGGAGGGGGTTGAATGTCCACTGGACATTCCATTATACCATATGGAGACTGGTCCTCATAGTCCAGGGGTGGCCAATGGTAGCTCTCAACATTTTTTTTGCCTAAAACTCCCATCAGCCCCAGCCATTGGCCATGCTGGCTGGGGCTGATGGGAGTTGTAGGCAAAAAAAAACATCTGGAGAGCTACCGTTGGCCACCCCTGCCCTAGGGTATAATGGAGAATCAATCCATGGATATCTGAGACTGGGGGGGGGGGCTGTTTTGTGAGGCAGAGGCACCAAATTTTCAGCATAGCATCTGGTGCCTCTCCTCAACCCCCCCCCCGCAAGTTTCAAAAAGATTGGACCAGGGGGTCCCATTCTAGGAGCCCCCAAAGAACATAAGAACATAAGAGAAGCCATGTTGGATCAGGCCAATGGCCCATCCAGTCCAACACTCTGTGTCACACAGTGGCAGCAAATTTTATATATACACACACACTGTGGCTAATAGCCACTGATGGACCTCTGCTCCATATTTTTATCTAAACCCCTCTTGAAGGTGGCCATGCTTGTGGCCGCCATCACCTCCTGTGGCAGTGAATTCCACATGTTAATCACCCTTTGGGTGAAGAAGAAGGTGCTCCCCTCCTGCGTTATTTCCAGTGACGGCATTTCAAAGGAGTGTGACCCCTTTCAACGTGATGGCCAGAACTCCCTTTGGAGTTCAATGATGCTTGTCCCAACCTTGCTCCTGGCTCCATCCTTAAAATCTCCAGGTTCCACCCCCAAATTCCCCAGACATTTCTTGAATTGAACCTAGCAACCCTAGTTGGAAACCCCTGGATATTTGGGGGCAGAGTTCGAGGAGGGCACGGTTTCTGGAGGGGAGAGACCTCGGCCGGATACAATGCCATAAGCAGCCATTTTGTATTGAGATTCGATGTTTGGCGGGAAGCTTTTGTGCGCCCGGCAACAGCGGGACTCTAGAGACT